>NW_026970536.1:0-233394 GCF_028390025.1 Pseudophryne corroboree
TATTGTTGTATCAATAAAGGTGCGTACCACACTCACAGGACAAGAAGTGAAGATATTCTTATCAAGGTATCTTTGAGTCCACAAATTATTCCAGACTTCAGAAAACCAGTGGGTCGTTTGGCAGTTCCAAATCCAGAAATAAAAAATGGTGCCAATCAATCCATTTTTATAAAAATTTTTAATTCATACAGACATCCCATTGTTGGGAAACAAAACACATACATAAGCAGTCACTAGTCACTCCTTGGAAGGAGACTCAATTAAAAACATAAATCGCATCCAAAAATATATTGAAAAAATCCAAAAATCATAAAATGCATTAAATGATAAAAATACCTCAAAGGTTGGCTTCTTGGAGTAAAAGAGGTTGCACAGTGCTCAGTATTGTCGACGCGTTTCGGCTCAAACAGGAGCCTTCCTCAAGACATGTCTTGAGGAAGGCTCCTGTTTGAGCCGAAACGGGATGTCTGTATGAATTAAATTTTTTATAAAAATGGATTGATTGGCACCATTTTTTATTTCTGGATTTGGAACTGCCAAACGACCCACTGGTTTTCTGAAGTCTGGAATAATTTGTGGACTCAAAGATACCTTGATAAGAATATCTTCACTTCTTGTCCTGTGAGTGTGGTACGCACCTTTATTGATACAACAATATAGGAGAAAGATACCTTTATACACTTAACTCTCCCCACTTTAAAAAACACTTGTGGAGCCATCGGTTGCTTGAAGTCTGAATTGGTTGTGGATTCTAAAGATACCTTGATAGGAATATCTCCATTTTTTGTCCAGTGAGTGTGGTACGCATTTCCATTTGATACAGCAGTAATAAGAGAAAAGATACCTTTATATATTTGACTCATTCCCACTTTAAAGTGAGTTTAGGTATGCTTTTCCCTGCATACTTTATGGTGAAGGACACACAAAGAGGGTGAAGATTTTTAAAGAAACCTTTCTGCACACATATCCGCTTCTCCTAGTGTGAGTTGGGGTACGCACCTCATATAGATCCCCCACCTATGCTATTGCTTCTCTTTTCTTGATGGGATCAGGTCGATTTTATATATGAAAAGAAAAATTATCACATGAAACAATACTACACATTGCATGTTTGCTTTTTTCTGTTTTTATATAAAAATATTGGACATTAACTACATCATTTGAGAACGTCCTTTGAACATTTGAGGATCAACCCAACGAGAACATCTCCAAGGGACGTATATATTATATTTATCTTATTTTTTACTTTGGCGCTTATACTGAAAAAATATATATAGTAGTAGGCCATTGCTATTGATATATTACTGGCATATAATTTCACACATTAAAAAATGGAGAACAAAAATGTGGAGGGTAAAATAGGGAAAGATCAAGATCCACTTCCACCTCGTGCTGAAGCTGCTGCCACTAGTCATGGCCGAGACGATGAAATGCCATCAACGTCGTCTGCCAAGGCCGATGCCCAATGTCATAGTAGAGAGCATGTAAAATCCAAAAAAATAAAGCTCCGTAAAATGACCCAAAAATCGAAATCAAAATCGTCTGAGGATAAGCGTAAACTTGCCAATGTGCCATTTACGACACGGAGTGGCAAGGAACGGCTGAGGCCCTGGCCTATGTTCATGGCTAGTGGTTCAGATTCACATGAGGATGGAAGCACTCAGCCTCTCGCTAGAAAAATGAAAAGACTTAAGCTGGCAAAAGCACAGCAAAGAACTGTGCGTTCTTCTTAATCACAAATCCCCAAGGAGAGTCCAATTGTGTCGGTTGCGATGCCTGACCTTCCCAACACTGGACGGGAAGAGCTTGCGCCTTCCACCATTTGCACGCCCCCTGCAAGTGCTGGAGGGAGCACCCGCAGTCCAGTTCCTGATAGTCAAATTGAAGATGTCACTGTTGAAGTACACCAGGATGAGGATATGGGTGTTGCTGGCGTGGGGGGAGGAAATTGACAAGGAGGATTCTGATGGTGAGGTGGTTTGTTTAAGTCAGGCACCCGGGGAGACACCTGTTGTCCATGGGACGAATATGGCCATTGACATGCCTGGTCAAAATACAAAAAAAATCACCTCTTCGGTGTGGAATTATTTCAACAGAAATGCGGACAACAGGTGTCAAACCGTGTGTTGCCTTTGTCATGCTGTAATAAGTAGGGGTAAGGACGTTAACCACTTAGGAACATCCTCCCTTATACGTCACCTGGACCGCATTCATCAGAAGTCAGTGACAAGTTCAAAAACTTTGGATGACAGCGGAAGCAGTCCACTGACCACTAAATCCCTTCCTCTTGTACCCAAGCTCCTGCAAACCACACCACCAACTCCCTCAGTGTCAATTTCCTCCTTAGACAGGAAAGCCAATAGTCCTGCAGGCCATGTCACTGTCAAGTCTGACGAGTCCTCTCCTGCCTGGGATTCCTCCGATGCATCCTTGAGTGTAACGCCTACTGCTGCTGGTGCTGCTGTTGTTGCTGCTGGGAGTCGATCGTCATCGCAGAGGGGAAGTCGGAAGACCACTTGTACTACTTCCAGTAAGCAATTGACTGTCCAACAGTCCTTTGCGAGGAAGATGAAATATCACAGCAGTCATCCTGCTGCAAAGCGGATAACTCAGGCCTTGGCAGCCTGGGTGGTGAGAAAGGTGTTTCCGGTATCCACCGTTAATTCACAGGGAACTAGAGACTTGATTGAGGTACTGTGTCCCCGGTACCAAATACCATCTAGGTTCCATTTCTCTAGGCAGGCGATACCGAAAATGTACACAGACGTCAGAAAAAGAGTCACCAGTGTCCTAAAAAATGCAGTTGTACCCAATGTCCACTTAACCACGGACATGTGGACAAGTGGAGCAGGGCAGACTCAGGACTATATGACTGTGACAGCCCACTGGGTAGATGTATTGCCTCCCGCAGCAAGAACAGCAGCGGCGGCACCAGTAGCAGCATCTCGCAAATGCCAACTCGTTCCTAGGCAGGCTACGCATTGTATCACCGCTTTCCATAAGAGGCACACAGCTGACAACCTCTTACGGAAACTGAGGAACATCATCGCAGAATGGCTTACCCCAATTGGACTCTCCTGGGGATTTGTGACATCGGACAACGCCAGCAATATTGTGCGTGCATTACATCTGGGCAAATTCCAGCACGTCCCGTGTTTTGCACATACCTTGAATTTGGTGGTGCAGAATTATTTGAAAAACGACAGGGGCGTGCAAGAGATGCTGTCGGTGGCCCGAAGAATTGCGGGCCACTTTCGGCATTCAGCCACCGCGTGCCGAAGACTGGAGCACCAGCAAATAGTCCTGAACCTGCCCTGCCATCATCTGAAGCAAGAGGTGGTAACGAGCTGGAATTCAACCCTCTATATGCTTCAGAGGATGGAGGAGCAGCAAAAGTCCATTCAAGCCTATACATCTGCCTACGATATAGGCAAAGGAGGGGGAATGCACCTGACTCAAGCGCAGTGGAGAATGATTTCAACGTTGTGCAAGGTTCTGCAACCCTTTGAACTTGCCACACGTGAAGTCAGTTCAGACACTGCCAGCCTGAGTCAGGTCATTCCCCTCATCAGGCTTTTGCAGAAGAAGCTGGAGACATTGAAGGAGGAGCTAAAACAGAGCGATTCCGCTAGGCATGTGGGACTTGTGGATGGAGCCCTTAATTCGCTTAACCAGGATTCACGGGTGGTCAATCTGTTGAAATCAGAGCACTACATTTTGGCCACCGTGCTCGATCCTAGATTTAAAACCTACGTTGTATCTCTCTTTCCGGCAGACACAAGTCTGCTGGGGTTCAAAGACCTGCTGGTGAGAAAATTGTCAAGTCAAGCGGAACGTGACCCGTCAACAGCTCCTCCTTCACATTCTCCCGCAACTGGGGCTGCGAGGAAAAGGCTAAGAATTCCGAGCCCACCCGCTGGCGGTGATGCAGGGCAGTCTGGAGCGAGTGCTGACATCTGGTCCGGACTGAAGGACCTGCCAACGATTACTGACATGTTGTCTATTGTCACTACATATGATTCTGTCACCATTGAAAGAATGGTGGAGGATTATATGAGTGACCGCATCCAAGTAGGCACGTCAGACAGTCCGTACGTATACTGGCAGGAAAAAGAGGCAATTTGGAGGCCCTTGCACAAACTGGCTTTATTTTACCTAAGTTGCCCCCCTCCAGTGTGTACTCCAAAAGAGTGTTTAGTGCAGCCGCTCACCTTGTCAGCAATCGGCGTACGAGGTTACTTCAAGAAAATGTGGAGAAGACGATATTCATCAAAATGAATTAAAATCAATTCCTCCGTGGAGACATTCACCAGCAGCAATTGCCTCCACAAAGTACACAGGGAGCTGAGATGGTGGATTCCAGTGGGACGAATTAATAATCTGTGAGGAGGGGGATGTACACGGTGAAAGGGGTGAGGAATCGGACGATGAGGAGGAGGTGGACATCTTGCCTCTGTAGAGCCAGTTTGTGCAAGGAGAGATTGATTGCTTCTTTTTTGGTGGGGGCCCAAACCAACCAGTCATTTCAGTCACAGTCGTGTGGCAGACCCTGTCGCTGAAATGATGGGTTCGTTAAAGTGTGCATGTGAATATGGATTCAGTATGGGATACTGTTTTCTCTAACGTCCTAAGTGGATGCTGGGGACTCCGTCAGGACCATGGGGTTTAGCGGCTCCACAGGAGACAGGGCACAATAATAAAAGCTTTAGGATCAGGTGGTGTGCACTGGCTCCTCCCCCTATGACCCTCCTCCAAGCCTCAGTTAGATTTTTGTGCCCGGCCGAGAAGGGTGCAATCTAGGTGGCTCTCCTGAGCTGCTTAGAATAAAAGTTTAAGTTAGGTTTTTTATTTTCAGTGAGTCCTGCTGGCAACAGGCTCACTGCTACGAGGGACTTAGGGGAGAGAAGTAAACTCACCTGCGTGCAGGATGGATTTGCTTCTTAGGCTACTGGACACCATTAGCTCCAGAGGGAGTCGGAACACAGGTCTCACCCTGGGGTTCGTCCCGGAGCCGTGCTGCCGACCCCCCTTGCAGATGCCGAAGTTGAAGAGGTCCAGAGGTCCAGAAACAGGCGGCAGAAGACTTTCAGTCTTCATAAGGTAGCGCACAGCACTGCAGCTGTGCGCCATTGTTGTCAGCACACTTCATACCAGCGGTCACTGAGGGTGCAGGGCGCTGGGGGGGGCGCCCTGGGCAGCAATGTATTATACCTTTTTTATGGCTAAAATACATCACATATAGCCCTTGAGGCTATATGGATGTATTTAACCCCTGCCAGAACTCACAAACTCCGGGAGAAGAGCCCGCCGTTTTAGGGGGCGGGGCCTATTCTCCTCAGCACACGGTGCCATTTTCCTGCTCAGCTCTGCTGTGAGGAAGGCTCCCAGGCTCTCCCCTGCACTGCACTACAGAAACAGGGTTAAAACAGAGAGGGGGGGCACTTATTTGGCGATATGATTACATATGTGAAAATGCTATAAGGGAAAACACTTGTATAAGGGGTTGTCCCTGTATAATTATAGCGTTTTTGGTGTGTGCTAGCAAACTCTCCCTCTGTCTCCCCAAAGGGCTAGTGGGGTCCTGTCCTCTATCAGAGCATTCCCTGTGTGTGTGCTGTGTGTCGGTACGTGTGTGTCGACATGTAGGAGGACGATGTTGGTGAGGAGGCCGAGCAAATTGCCTGTATTGGTGATGTCACTCTCTAGGGAGTCGACACCGGAATGGATGGCTTATTTAGGAATTACGTGATAATGTCAACACGATGCAAGGTCGGTTGACGACATGAGACGGCCGGCAAACAAATTAGTACCTGTCCAGGCGTCTCAGACACCGTCAGGGGCTTGTAAAAACGCTCATTTACCTCAGTTGGTCGACACAGACACTGACTTCAGTGTCGACGGTGAAGAAACAAACGTATTTTCCTTTAGGGCCACACGTTACATGTTAAGGGCAATGAAGGAGGTGTTACATATTTCTGATACTACAAGTACCACAAATAAGGGTATTATGTAGGGTGGGAATAATCTACTTGTAGTTTTTCCTGAATCAGATAAATTTAAAGTGTGTGATGATACGTGGGTTTCCTCCGATAGAAAATTATTGGAGGTATACCTTTTCCCGCCAGAAGTGAGGGCGAGTTGGGAAACACACCTTAGGGTGGATAAGGCGCTCACACGCTTATAAAAACAAGTGGCGTTACCGTCTCCAGATACGGCCGCCCTCAAAGAGCCAGCTGATAGGAAGCTGAAAAATATCCTAAAAAGTATATACACACATACTGGTGTTATACTACGACCAGCAATCGCCTCAGCCTGGATGTGCAGCGCTGGGGGGGCTTGGTCGGATTTCCTGACTGAAAATATTGATACCCTTGACAGGAACAATATTTTATTGACTATAGAGCATTTTAAGGATGCATTTCTATATATGCGAGATGCGCAGAGGGATATTTGCATTCTGGCATCAAGAGTAGATGTGATGTCCATATCTGCCAGACGATGTTTATAGACACGACAGTGGTCAGGTGATGCAGATTCCAGACGGCACATGGAAGTATTGCCATATAAAGGGGCGGTCCATCGGACCTGGTGGCCATGGCAACAGCTGGAAAATCCACTTTTGTTACCCCAAGTCACATCTCAGCAGAAAAGGACACAGTCTTTTCAGTCTCAGTCCTTTCGTACCCATAAAGGCAGGCGGGCAAAAGGCCAGTCATATCTGCCCAGGGTTAGAGGAAAGGGAAGAAGACTGCAGCAGGCAGCCCATTCCCAGGAACAGAAGTCCTCCACAGCTTCTGCCAAGTCCGCAGCATGACGCTGGGGCCATACAAGCGGACTCAGGTGCGGTGGGGGGTCATCTCAAGAGTTTCAGCACGCAGTGGGCTCACTCGCAAGTGGACTCCTGGATCCTACACGTAGTATCCCAGGTGTACATTGGAAATTCGAGACGTCTTCCCCTCACAAGTTCCTGAAGTCTGCTTTACCAACGTCTCCCTCCGACAGGGAGGCAGTATTGGAAAAAAATTCACAGGCTGTATTCCCAGCAGGTGATAATCAAAGTACCCCTCCTACAACAAGGGAAGGGGTATTATTCCACACTATATTGTGGTACTGAAGCCAAACGGCTCGGTGAGATCTAAAAGATTTGAACAATTACATACAAGGGTTCAAATCAAGATGGAGTCACTCAGAGCAGTGATAGCGAACCAGGACGATATGGTGTCACTGGATATCAGGGACGCTTACCTACATGTCCAAATTTTGCCCTTCTCACCAAGGGTATCTCAGGTTCGTGGTACAGAACTGTCACTATCAGTTCAGAAGCTGCCGTTTGGATTGTCCACGGCACCCCGGGTCTTTACCATGGTAATGGCCGAAATGATGATTCTTCCTAAAAGAAATATGGACGCTTTCCTGATAAGGGCAAGGTCCAGAGAACAGTTGGCGGTCGGAGTAGCACTATCTCAAGTAGTTCTACGACCGCACGAGTGGATTCTAAATATTCCAAAATCGCAGCTTTTTCCGACGACACGTCTAATGTTCCTAGGAATGATTCTGGACACAGTCCAGAAAAGGATGTTTTCTCCCGGAGAAGAAGGCCAGGGAGTTATCCGAGCTAGTCAGGAACCTCCTAAAACCAGGAAAAGTATCAGTGCATCATTGCACAAGGGTCCTGTGAAAAATGGTGGTTTCTTACAAAGCGATCCCATTCGGTAGATTTCACGCAAGAACCTTTCAGTGGAATCTGCTGGGAAAATGGTCCAGATCGCATCTTCAGATGCATCAGCGGATAACCCTGTCTCCAAGGACAAGGGTGTTTTCTTCTGCGGTGGCTGCAGAGTGCTCATCTATGAAAGGGCCGCAGATTCGACATTCAGGACTGGGTCCTGGTGACCACGGATGCCAGCCTGAGTGGCTGGGGAGCAGTCACACAAGGGAAAAAAAAAAAAAAAAAAATTTCCAGGGAGTGTGATCAAGTCTGGAGACTTCTCTCCACATAAATATACTGGAGCTAAGGGCAATTTACAAGGCTGTAAGCTTAGCAAGACCTCTGCTTCAAGGTCAGCCGGTATTGATCCAGTGGGACAACATCACGGCAGTCGCCCACGTAAACAGACAGGGCGGCACATGAAGCAGGAGGGAAATGGCAGAAACTGCAAGGATTCTTCGCTGGGCGAAAAATCATGTGATAACACTCTCAGCAGTGTTAATTCCGGGAGTGGAAAACTGGGAAGCAGACTTCCTCAGCAGGCATAACCTCCACCCGGGAGAGTGGGGACTTCAGCGGGAAGTCTTCCACATGATTGTAAACCGTTGGGAAAAACCAAAGGTGGACATGATGGCGTCCCGCCTGAACAAAAAACTAGACAAATATTGCGCCAGGTCAAGGGACCCTCAGGCAATAGCGGTGGACGCTCTGGTAACACTGTGGGTGTACCAGTCAGGGTATGTGTTCCCTCCTATGCATCTCATACCAAAAGTACTGAGAATCATAAGAAGGAGATGAGTAAGAACGATACTCGTGGTTCCGGATGGGTCAAGCAGGACTTGGTACCCGGAACTTCAAGAGATGCTCACGGAAGAACCGTGGCCTCTACCTTTAAGAAAGGACCTGCTCCAGCAGGGGCCTTGTCTGTTCCAAGACTTACCGCGGCTGCGTTTGACGGCATGGCAGTTGAACGCTGGATCCTGAAAGGGCATTCCACATGAAGTCATCCCTACCCTGGTCGAAGCCAGGAAGGATGTAACCGCAAAAACATTTTCACCGCATTTGGCGAAAATATGTTGCGTGGTGTGAGGCCAAGAAGGTCCCTACAGAGGAATTCCAACTGGGTCGTTTCCTACATTTCCTGAAAACAGGACTGTCTATGGGCCTAAAATTAGGGTCCATTAAGGTTCAAATTTCGACCCTGTCGAATTTCTTCCAGAAAGAACTGGCTTCAGTGCCTGAAGTTCAGACGTTTGTAAAAGGGGTACTGCATATACAGCCTCCTTTTGTGCCTCCAGTGGCACCTTGGGATCTCAATGTTGTTTTGAGTTTCCTAAAGTCACATTGGTTTGATCCACTCACCACTGTGGAATTAAAATATTTCACATGGAAGGTGAAGATTCTATTAGCCCTGGCTTCAGCCAGGCGTGTGTCAGAATGGGCGGCTTTATCATATAAAAGCCCTTACTTAATTTTTCATTCTGACAGGGCAGAATTGAGGACTCGTCCTCAATTTCTCCTTAAGGTGTTTTCTGTTTTTCACATGAACCAACCTATTGTGGTACCTGCGGCTACTAGGGACTTGGAGGACTCCAAGTTACTTGACGTTGTCAGGGCCCTGAAAATATATGTTTCCAGGACGACTGGAGTCAGAAAATCTGACTCGCTGTTTAGCCTGTATGCACCCAACAAGATGGGTGCTCCTGCTTCTAAGCAGACGATTGCTCGCTGGATTTGTAGTACAATTCAGCTTGCACATTCTGTGGCAGGCTTGCCACAGCCAAAATCAGTAAAAGCCCATTCCACAAGGAAGTGGGCTCATCTTGGGCGGCTGCCCGAGGGGTCTCGGCTTTACAACTTTGCCGAGCTGCTACTTGGTCAGGGGCACACCCTGACTGAGGAGGACCTGGAGTTCTCTCATTCGGTGCTGCAGAGTCATCCGCACTCTCCCGCCCGTTTGGGAGCTTTGGTATAATCCCCATGGTCCTGACGGAGTCCCCAGCATCCACTTAGGACGTTAGAGAAAATAAGAATTTACTTACCGATAATTCTATTTCTCGTAGTCCGTAGTGGATGCTGGGCGCCCATCCCAAGTGCGGATTGTCTGCAATACTTGTACATAGTTATTGTTACAAAAATCGGGTTATTCTTGTTGTGAGCCATCTTTTCAGAGGCTCCTTCGTTGTTATCATACTGTTAACTGGGTTCAGATCACAAGTTGTACGGTGTGATTGGTGTGGCTGGTATGAGTCTTACCCGGGATTCAATATCCTTCCTTATTATGCACGCTCGTCCGGGCACAGTATCCTAACTGAGGCTTGGAGGAGGGTCATAGGGGGAGGAGCCAGTGCACACCACCTGATCCTAAAGCTTTTATTATTGTGCCCAGTCTCCTGCGGAGCCGCTAAACCCCATGGTCCTGACGGAGTCCCCAGCATCCACTACGGACTACGAGAAATAGAATTATCGGTAAGTAAATTCTTATTTTTTTAATGATGTAAATATATAGTGGTCACTGGTGCTCTCTTGTAATATATGGTGGTCACTTATGCTCTCTGTAATATACAGTGGTCACTGATGCTCTTTTGTTAGATGGTGGTCACTGATGCTCTCTTGTAATATACAGTGGTCACTGAATATGGTGGTCACTGTAATATACAGTGGTCACTGATGCTCTCTAGTTATATTGTGGTCACTGATGCTCTCTAGTTATATTGTGGTCACTGATGCTCTCTAGTTATATGGTGGTCACTGATGCTCTCTAGTTATATGGTGGTCACTGATGCTCTCTTGTAATATATGGTGGTCACTGATGCTCTCTGTAATATACAGTGGTCACTGATGCTCTCTTGTTATATGGTGGTCACTGATGCTCCCTGTAATATACAGTGGTCACTGATGCTCTCTTGTTATATGGTGGTCACTGATGCTCCCTGTAATATACAGTGGTCACTGATGCTCTCTTGTTATATGGTGGTCACTGATGCTCCCTGTAATATACAGTGGTCACTGATGCTCTCTTCTTATATGGTGTCACTGATGCTCTCTTGTAATATACGGTGGTCACTGATGCTCTCTTGTTATATGGTGGTCAGTGATGCTCTCTGTAATATACGGTGGTCACTGATGCTCTCTGTAATTTACAGTGGTCACTGAATATGGTGGTCACTTATGCTCTCTGCAATATACAGTGGTCACTGATGCTCTCTAGCAATATGGTGGTCACTGATGCACTCTTGTAATATACAGTGGTCACTGATGCTCTCTGTAATATACGGTGGTCACTTATGCTCTCTGCAATATACAGTGGTCACTGATGCTCTCTTGTTATATGGTGGTCACTGATGTTCCCTGTAATATACAGTAGTCACTGATGCTCTCCTGTTATATGGTGTCACTGATGTTCCCTGTAATATACAGTAGTCACTGATGCGCTCTTGTTATATGGTGGTCACTGATGCTCTCTGTAATATACAGTGGTCACTGATGCTCTCTTGTAATATACGGTGGTCACTGATGCTCTCTTGTTATATGGTGGTCACTGATGCTCTCTTGTTATATGGTGGTCACTGATGCTCTCTTGTTATATGGTGGTCACTGATGCTCTCTTGTTATATGGTGGTCACTGATGCTCACTGTAATATACAGTGGTCACTGATGCTCTCTGTAATATACAGTGGTCACTGATGCTCTCTGTAATATACAGTGGTCACTGATGCTCTCGTTATATGGTGGTCACTGATGCTCCCTGTAATATACAGTGGTCACTGATGCTCTCTTGTAATATACGGTGGTCACTGATGCTCTCTTTTTATATGGTGGTCACTGATGCTCTCTTGTTTTCTCGAACGTCCTAAGTGGATGCTGGGGACTCCGTAAGGACCATGGGGAATAGCGGCTCCGCAGGAGACTGGGCACAAAAGTAAAGCTTTAGAACTAACTGGTGTGCACTGGCTCCTCCCCCTATGACCCTCCTCCAAGCCTCAGTTAGATTTTTGTGCCCGAACGAGAAGGGTGCACACTAGGTGGCTCTCCTGAGCTGCTTAGTGAAAAGTTTAGTTTTAGGTTTTTTATTTTCAGTGAGACCTGCTGGCAACAGGCTCACTGCATCGAGGGACTAAGGGGAGAAGAAGCGAACTCACCTGCGTGCAGAGTGGATTGGGCTTCTTAGGCTACT
Organism: Pseudophryne corroboree; assembly: GCF_028390025.1. NCBI lineage: Eukaryota > Metazoa > Chordata > Amphibia > Anura > Myobatrachidae > Pseudophryne > Pseudophryne corroboree. The sequence goes on from NW_026970536.1 coordinate 11,886, forward strand.
GGACATTAGCTCCAGAGGGACCGAACACAGGCCCAGCCTCGGAGCTCGGTCCCGGAGCCGCGCCGCCGGCCCCCTTACAGAGCCAGAAGGCAGAAGAGGTCCGGAAAATCGGCGGCAGAAGACATCAGTCTTCAACAAGGTAGCGCACAGCACTGCAGCTGTGCGCCATTGCTCTCAGCACACTTCACACTCCGGTCACTGAGGGTGCAGGGCGCTGGGGGGGGGGCGCCCTGAGACGCAATAAAAACACCTTGGATGGCAAAAAATGCATCACATATAGCTCCTGGGCTATATGGATGCATTTAACCCCTGCCAGAATACATAGAAAAACGGGAGATAAGGCCGCCGATAAGGGGGCGGAGCCTATCTCCTCAGCTCACTGGCGCCATTTCTCTATCGTCCTAGTGGATGCTGGGGTTCCTGAAAGGACCATGGGGAATAGCGGCTCCGCAGGAGACAGGGCACAAAAAGTAAAGCTTTTCCAGATCAGGTGGTGTGCACTGGCTCCTCCCCCTATGACCCTCCTCCAGACTCCAGTTAGATTTTTGTGCCCGGCCGAGAAGGGTGCAATTCTAGGTGGCTCTCATAAAGAGCTGCTTAGAGAAAGTTTAGCTTAGGTTTTTTATTTTACAGTGATTCCTGCTGGCAACAGGATCACTGCAACGAGGGACAGAGGGGAGAAGAAGTGAACTCACCTGCGTGCAGGATGGATTGGCTTCTTGGCTACTGGACATCAGCTCCAGAGGGACGATCACAGGTACAGCCTGGATGGTCACCGGAGCCGCGCCGCCGGCCCCCTTGCAGATGCTGAAGTAAGAAGAGGTCCAGAATCGACGGCTGAAGACTCCTGCAGTCTTCTAAAGGTAGCGCACAGCACTGCAGCTGTGCGCCATTTTCCTCTCAGCACACTTCACACGCAGTCACTGAGGGTGCAGGGCGCTGGGGGGGGGCGCCCTGGGAGGCAAATGTAAACCTATATAAAGGCTAAAAATACCTCACATATAGCCCCCAGAGGCTATATGGAGATATTTAACCCCTGCCTGTATTCACAAAATAGCGGGAGACGAGCCCGCCGAAAAAGGGGCGGGGCCTATCTCCTCAGCACACGGCGCCATTTCCTCTCACAGCTCCGCTGGTCAGGACGGCTCCCAGGTCTCTCCCCTGCACTGCACTACAGAAACAGGGTAAAACAGAGAGGGGGGGCAAATTTAATGGCAATATCTTGATATATATAAAGCAGCTATAAGGGAGCACTTATTATAAGGCTATCCCTGTCATATATAGCGCTTTTTGGTGTGTGCTGGCAGACTCTCCCTCTGTCTCCCCAAAGGGCTAGTGGGTCCTGTCTTCGTTTAGAGCATTCCCTGTGTGTCTGCTGTGTGTCGGTACGTGTGTGTCGACATGTATGAGGACGATATTGGTGTGGAGGCGGAGCAATTGCCAAATATGGGGATGTCACCTCCTAGGGGGTCGACACCAGAATGGATGCCTTTATTTATGGAATTACGGGATAGTGTCAACACGCTAAAGCAGTCGTTTGACGACATGAGGCGGCCGGACAATCAATTAGTGCCTGTCCAGGCGCCTCAAACACCGTCAGGGGCTGTAAAACGCCCTTTGCCTCAGTCGGTCGACACAGACCCAGACACAGGCACTGATTCCAGTGGTGACGGTGACGAATCAACCGTATTTTCCAGTAGGGCCACACGTTATATGATTTTGGCAATGAAGGAGGCGTTACATTTAGCTGATACTACAGGTACCACTAAACAGGGTATTATGTGGGGTGTGAAAAAACTACCTATAGTTTTTCCTGAATCAGAAGAATTAAATGACGTGTGTGATGAAGCGTGGGTTGCCCCTGATAAAAAGCTGATAATTTCAAAGAAATTATTGGCATTATACCCTTTCCCGCCAGAGGTTAGGGCGCGCTGGGAAACACCTCCTAGGGTGGACAAGGCGCTAACACGCTTATCAAAACAAGTGGCGTTACCTTCTCCTGAGACGGCCGCACTTAAAGATCCATCAGATAGGAGGATGGAAAATATCCAAAAAAGTATATACACACATGCAGGTGTTATACTACGACCAGCTATAGCGACTGCCTGGATGTGCAGTGCTGGGGTAGTTTGGTCAGAGTCCCTGATTGAAAATATTGATACCCTGGACAGGGACAATATTTTACTGTCGTTAGAACAAATAAAGGATGCATTTCTTTATATGCGTGATGCACAGAGGGATATCTGCACACTGGCATCACGGGTAAGTGCTATGTCCATTTCGGCCAGAAGAGCTTTATGGACGCGACAGTGGACAGGCGATGCGGATTCAAAACGGCATATGGAAGTTTTGCCGTATAAAGGGGAGGAGTTATTTGGAGTCGGTCTATCAGATTTGGTGGCCACGGCTACAGCCGGGAAATCCACCTTTCTACCTCAAGTCACTCCCCAACAGAAAAAGGCACCGACTTTTCAACCGCAGCCCTTTCGTTCCTTTAAAAATAAGAGAGCAAAGGGATATTCATATCTGCCACGAGGCAGAGGTCGAGGGAAGAAACAGCAACAGGCAGCTCCTTCCCAGGAACAGAAGCCCTCCCCGGCTTCTACAAAAGCCTCAGCATGACGCTGGGGCTTCTCAAGCGGACTCGGGGACGGTGGGAGGTCGTCTCAAAAATTACAGCGCGCAGTGGGCTCACTCGCAGGTAGATCCCTGGATCCTGCAGATAATATCTCAGGGGTACAGGTTGGAATTAGAGACAGATCCACCTCGCCGTTTCCTGAAGTCTGCTTTACCAACGTCCCCTTCCGAAAGGGAGACGGTTTTGGAAGCCATTCACAAGCTGTACTCTCAGCAGGTGATAGTCAAGGTACCTCTTCTACAACAAGGGAAGGGGTATTATTCCACTCTATTTGTGGTACCGAAGCCGGATGGCTCGGTAAGGCCTATTCTAAATCTGAAGTCCTTGAACCTGTACATAAAGAAGTTCAAGTTCAAGATGGAGTCACTCAGAGCAGTGATAGCGAACCTGGAAGAAGGGGACTTTATGGTATCCTTGGACATCAAGGATGCGTATCTCCACGTTCCAATTTACCCCTCACACCAGGAGTACCTCAGGTTCATTGTACAAAACTGTCACTATCAGTTTCAGACGCTGCCGTTTGGTTTGTCCACGGCACCTCGGGTCTTTACAAAGGTAATGGCCGAGATGATGATTCTTCTTCGAAGAAAAGGCGTATTAATTATCCCATACTTGGACGATCTCCTAATAAGGGCAAGGTCCAGAGAACAGCTAGAGATGGGATTAGCAATATCTCAAGAGGTGCTAAAGCAGCACGGATGGATTCTGAATATTCCAAAATCCCAATTAATGCCGACAACTCGTCTGCTGTTCCTAGGGATGATTCTGGACACGGTTCAGAAAAAGGTTTTTCTTCCCGAGGAAAAAGCCAAGGAGTTATCCGACCTGGTCAGGAATCTCCTAAAACCAGGAAAGGTGTCTGTACATCAATGCACGCATCTTCAGATGCACCTGCGGATAACCCTGTCTCCAAGGACAAGGGTATCTCTTCTGTGGTGGTTGCAGAGGGCTCATCTATTGGAGGGCCGCAGATTCGGCATACAGGATTGGATCCTGGTGACCACGGACGCCAGCCTGAGAGGCTGGGGAGCAGTCACACAAGGAAGAAACTTCCAGGGAGTGTGGTCGAGCCTGGAAAAGTCTCTTCACATAAACATTCTGGAACTAAGAGCAATCTACAATGCTCTAAGCCAGGCGGAACCTCTGCTTCAAGGAAGACCGGTGTTGATCCAGTCGGACAACATCACGGCAGTCGCCCATGTAAACAGACAGGGCGGCACAAGAAGCAGGAGTGCAATGGCAGAAGCTGCCAGGATCCTTCGCTGGGCGGAGAATCACGTGATAGCACTGTCAGCAGTGTTCATCCCGGGAGTGGACAACTGGGAAGCAGACTTCCTCAGCAGACACGATCTTCACCCGGGAGAGTGGGGACTTCATCCAGAAGTTTTCCACATGCTAATAAACCGTTGGGAAAGACCAATGGTGGACATGATGGCGTCTCGCCTCAACAAAAAACTGGACAGGTATTGCGCCAGGTCAAGAGATCCGCAGGCAATAGCTGTGGACGCGCTGGTAACACCTTGGGTGTACCAGTCGGTGTATGTGTTTCCTCCTCTGCCTCTCATACCAAAGGTATTGAGAATCATACGGCAAAGCGGAGTAAGAACGATACTAGTGGCTCCGGATTGGCCAAGAAGGTCTTGGTACCCGGAACTTCAAGAGATGGTCACGGACGATCCGTGGCCTCTACCTCTAAGACAGGACCTGCTTCAGCAGGGACCGTGTCTATTCCAAGACTTACCGCGGCTGCGTTTGACGGCATGGCGGTTGAACGCCAGATCCTAAAAGGAAAAGGCATTCCAGAAGAAGTCATTCCTACCTTGATTAAGGCAAGAAAGGAAGTCACCGCGAAGCATTATCACCGCATTTGGCGGAAATATGTTGCGTGGTGCGAGGATCGGAGTGCTCCGACGGAGGAATTTCAACTGGGTCGTTTCCTACATTTCCTGCAATCAGGATTGTCTATGGGTCTCAAATTGGGATCTATTAAGGTTCAAATTTCGGCCCTGTCAATATTCTTCCAAAAAGAATTGGCCTTCAGTTCCTGAGGTCCAGACTTTTGTCAAAGGAGTACTGCATATACAGCCTCCTGTGGTGCCTCCGGTGGCACCGTGGGATCTAAATGTAGTTTTAGATTTCCTCAAATCCCATTGGTTTGAACCACTAAAAAATGTGGATTTGAAATATCTCACATGGAAAGTGACTATGTTACTGGCCCTGGCGTCCGCCAGGAGAGTATCTGAACTGGCGGCTTTATCTTATAAAAGCCCTTATTTAATTTTCTATTCGGATAGGGCAGAGCTGCGGACGCGTCCGCATTTTCTCCCTAAGGTGGTATCAGCGTTTCACCTGAACCAGCCTATTGTAGTGCCTGCGGCTACAAGCGACTTGGAGGACTCCAAGTTGTTGGACGTTGTCAGAGCTTTAAAAATATACATTTCAAGGACGGCTGGAGTCAGAAAATCTGACTCGCTGTTTATACTGTATGCACCCAACAAGTTGGGTGCGCCTGCTTCTAAGCAGTCGATTGCTCGTTGGATTTGTAACACAATTCAACTTGCACATTCTGTGGCAGGCCTGCCACAGCCTAAATCTGTTAAGGCCCATTCCACAAGGAAGGTGGGCTCATCTTGGGCGGCTGCCCGAGGGGTCTCGGCATTACAACTCTGCCGAGCAGCTACGTGGTCAGGGGAGAACACGTTTGTAAAATTCTACAAATTTGATACCCTGGCAAAGGAGGACCTGGAGTTCTCTCATTCGGTGCTGCAGAGTCATCCGCACTCTCCCGCCCGTTTGGGAGCTTTGGTATAATCCCCATGGTCCTTTCAGGAACCCCAGCATCCACTAGGACGATAGAGAAAATAAGAATTTACTTACCGATAATTCTATTTCTCGGAGTCCGTAGTGGATGCTGGGCGCCCATCCCAAGTGCGGATTATCTGCAATACTTGTACATAGTTATTGTTAACTAATTCGGGTTATTGTTTAGGGAGCCATCTTTCAGAGGCTTCTCTGTTATCATACTGTTAACTGGGTTTAGATCACAAGTTGTACGGTGTGATTGGTGTGGCTGGTATGAGTCTTACCCGGGATTCAAAATCCTCCCTTATTGTGTACGCTCGTCCGGGCACAGTACCTAACTGGAGTCTGGAGGAGGGTCATAGGGGGAGGAGCCAGTGCACACCACCTGATCTGGAAAAGCTTTACTTTTTGTGCCCTGTCTCCTGCGGAGCCGCTATTCCCCATGGTCCTTTCAGGAACCCCAGCATCCACTACGGACTCCGAGAAATAGAATTATCGGTAAGTAAATTCTTATTTTTCCCTCACAGCTCCGTTGGAGGGAAGCTCCCTGGCTCTCCCCTGCAGTCACTACACTACAGAAAGGGTTAAAAAAGAGAGGGGGGGGGCACTAATTACGCGCAGTATTAAAGATACAGCAGCTATAAGGGGAAAAACACTTATATAAGGTTATCCCTGTATATATATAGCGCTCTGGTGTGTGCTGGCAAACTCTCCCTCTGTCTCCCCAAAGGGCTAGTGGGGTCCTGTCCTCTATCAGAGCATTCCCTGTGTGTGTGCTGTATGTCGGTACGTTTGTGTCGACATGTATGAGGAGAAAAATGATGTGGAGACGGAGCAGATTGCCTGTAATAGTGATGTCACCCCCTAGGGGGTCGACACCTGAGTGGATGAACTGTTGGAAGGAATTACGTGACAGTGTCAGCTCTGTATAAAAGACAGTGGTTGACATGAGACAGCCGGCTACTCAGCTTGTGCCTGTCCAGACGTCTCATAGGCCGTCAGGGGCTCTAAAGCGCCCGTTACCTCAGATGGCAGATATAGACGCCGACACGGATACTGACTCCAGTGTCGACGGTGAAGAGACAAATGTGACTTCCAGTAGGGCCACACGTTACATGATGGAGGCAATGAAAAATGTTTTACACATTTCTGATAATACGAGTACCACCAAAAAGGGGTATTATGTTCGGTGAGGAAAAACTACCTGTAGTTTTCCTGAATCTGAGAAATTAAATGAGGTGTGTGATGATGCGTGGGTTTCCCCCGATAAAAAAACTGATAATTTCTAAAATGTTGTTTGCATTATATCCTTTCCCGCCAGAGGTTAGGGTGCGTTGGGAAACACCCCCTAGGGGGGATAAAGCGCTCACACGCTTGTAAGGGCTCTACCCTCTCCTGAGATGGCCGCCCTTAAGGATCCTGCTGATAGAAAGCAGGAGGGTATCCTAAAATGTATTTACACACATACTGGTGTTATACTGCGACCAGCAATCGCCTCAGCCTGGATGTGCAGTGCTGGGTTGGCGTAGTCGGATTCCCTGACTGAAAATATTGATACCCTAGATAGGGACAGTATATTTTTGCCTATAGAGCATTTAAAAGATGCATTTCTATATATGCGTGATGCACAGCGGAATATTTGCCGACTGGCATCAAGTCTAAGTGCGTTGTCCATTTCTACCAGTAGAGGGTTATGGACACGACAGTGGTCAGGTGATGCGGATTTCAAACGACATTTGGAAGTATTGCCTTATTAAGGGGAGGAGTTATTTGGGGTCGGTCTTTCAGACCTGGTGGCCACGGCAACAGCTGGGAAATCCACGTTTGTACCCCAGGTCGCCTCTCAACATGAGAAGACGCCGTATTATCAGGCGCAGTCTTTTCGTGGACAAGCGGGCAAAAGGTTCCTCATTTCTGCCCCGTGACAGAGGGAGAGGAAAAAGGCTGCAGAAATCAGCCAGTTCCCAGGAACAGAAACCCTCTCCCGCCTCTGCCAAGCCCTCAGTATGACGCTGGGGCTTTACAAGCAGAATCAGGCACGGTGGGGGGCCCGTCTCAATGAATTTCAGCGCGCAGTGGGCTCACTCGCAAGTAGACCCCTGGATCCTTCAGGTGATATCTCAGGGGTACAAATTGGAATTCGAGACGTCTCCCCCTCGCCGTTTTGTAAAGTCGGCTTTACCGATGTCTCCTTCTAACAGGGAGACAGTTTTGGAAGCCATTCACAAGCTGTATTCCCAGCAGGTGATAATCAAGGTACCCCTCCTGCAACAGGGAACGGGGTATTATTCCACACTGTTGTGGTACCGAAGCCGGACGGCTCGGTGAGACCGATTCTAAATCTAAAATCTTTGAACACTTACATACAGAGGTTCAAATTCAAGATTGAGTCACTCAGAGCAGTGATTGCGAACCTGGAAGAAGGGGACTACATGATGTCTCGGGACATCAAGGATGCTTACCTTCATGTCCAAATTTACCCTTCTCACTAAGGGTACCTCAGGTTTATGGTACAGAACTGTCACTATCAGTTCAGACGCTGCCGTATGGATGGTCCACGGCACCCCGGGTCTTTACCAAGGTAATGGCCGAAATGATGATATTCCTTCGAAGGAAGGGAATTTTAGTTATCCCTTACTTGGACGATTCCCTGATAAGGGTAAGATCCAGGGAACAGTTGGAGGTCGGTGTAGCACTATCTCAGGTAGTGTTGCGGCAGCACGATTGGATTCTCAATATTCCAAAATCGCAGCTGGTTCCGACGACTCGTCTTCTGTTCCTAGGGATGATCCTGGACACAGTCCAGAAAAAGGTGTTTCTCCCGGAGGAGAAAGCCAGGGAGTTATCCGAGCTAGTCAGGAACCTCCTAAAACCGAGCCAAGTCTCAGTGCATCAATGCACAAGGGTTCTGGGTAAAATGGTGGCTTCCTACGAAGCAATCCCATTCGGCAGATTCCACGCAAGAACTTTCCAGTGGGACCTGCTGGACAAATGGTCCGGGTCGCATCTTCAGATGCATCAGCGGATAACACTGTCACCAAGAACAAGGGTGTCCCTCCTGTGTTGGTTGCAGAGTGCTCATCTTCTAGAGGGCCGCAGATTCGGCATTCAGGACTGGGTCCTGGTGACCACGGATGCCAGCCTGCGAGGCTGGGGAGCAGTCACACAGGGAAGGAATTTCCAGGGCTTATGGTCAAGCCTGGAGACATCACTTCACATAAATATCCTGAAGCTAAGGGCCATTTACAATGCTCTAAGCTTAGCAAGACCTCTGCTTCAAGGTCAGCCGGTGTTGATCCAGTCGGACAACATCACGGCAGTCACCCACGTAAACAGACAGGGTGGCACAAGAAGCAGGAGGGCAATGGCAGAAGCTGCAAGGATTCTTCGCTGGGCGGAAAATCATGTGATAGCACTGTCAGCAATTCCGGGAGTGGACAACTGGGAAGCAGACTTCCTCAGCAGACACGACCTCCACCCGGGAGAGTGGAGACTTCACCCAGAAGTCTTCCACATGATTATAAACCGTTGGGAAAAACTCGACAGGTATTGCGCCAGGTCAAGGGACCCTCAGGCAATAGCTGTAGACGCTCTGGTAACACCGTGGGTGTACCAGTCAGTGTATGTGTTCTCTCATCTGCCTCTCATACCCAAGGTACTGAGATCGATAAGATGGAGAGGAGTAAGCACTATATTCGTGGCTCCGGATTGGCCAAGAAGGACTTGGTAACCGGAACTTCAAGAGATGCTCACGGAGGATCCGTGGCCTCTACCTCTAAGAAGGGACCTGCTCCAGCAAGGACCCTGTCTGTTCCAAGACTTACCGCGGCTGCGTTTGACGGCATGGCGGTTGAACGCCGGATCCTGAAGGAAAAAAGGCATTCCGGATGAAGTCATCCCTATCCTGATCAAAGCCAGGAAGGATGTAACCGCAAAACATTATCACCGCATTTGGCGAAAATATGTTGCGTGGTGCGAGGCCAGTAAGGCCCGACGGAGGAAATTCAACTGGGTCGATTCCTACATTTCCTGCAAACAGGAGTGTCTATGGGCCTGAAATTGGGGTCCATTAAGGTTCAAATTTCGGCCCTGTCAATTTTCTTCCAAAAAGAACTAGCTTCAGTCCCTGAAGTTCAGACGTTGTAAAAGGGGTACTGCATATACAGCCTCCTTTTGTACCTCCAGTGGCACCTTGGGATCTCAATGTAGTTTTTGGGTTCCAAAAGTCACATTGGTTTGAACCACTTAAATCTGTGGAGTTAAAATATCTCACATGGAAAGTGGTCATGCTGTTGGCCCTGGCCTGGGCCAGGCGCGTGTCAGAATTGGCGGCTTTATCCTGTAAAAGCCCTTATCTGATTTTCCATTCGGACAGGGCGGAATTGAGGACGCGTCCTCAGTTTCTCTCTAAGGTGGTTTCAGCGTTTCACCTGAACCAACCTATTGTGGTGCCTGCGGCTACTAGGGACTTGGAGGACTCCAAGTTGCTAGACGTTGTCAGGGCCCTGAAAATATATGTTTCCAGGACGGCTGGAGTCAGAAAATCTGACTCGCTGTTTATCCTGTATGCACCCAACAAGCTGGGTGCTCCTGCTTCTAAGCAGACTATTGCTCGTTGGATTTGTAGTACAATTCAGCTTGCACATTCTGTGGCAGGCCTGCCACAGCCAAAAATCTGTAAATGCCCACTCCACAAGGAAGATGGGCTCATCTTGGGCGGCTGCCCGAGGGGTCTCGGCTTTACAACTTTGCCGAGCAGCTACTTGGTCAGGAGCAAATACGTTTGTAAAATTCTACAAAATTGATACCCTGGCTGAGGAGGACCTGGAGTTCTCTCATTTGGTGCTGCAGAGTCATCCGCACTCTCCCGCCCGTTTGGGAGCTTTGGTATAATCCCCATGGTCCTTACGGAGTCCCCAGCATCCACTTAGGACGTTAGAGAAAATAAGAATTTACTTACCGATAATTCTATTTCTCATAGTCCGTAGTGGATGCTGGGCGCCCATCCCAAGTGCGGATTGTCTGCAATACTTGTACATAGTTATTGTTACAAAAATCGGGTTATTATTGTTGTGAGCCATCTTTTCAGAGGCTCATCTGTTATCATGCTGTTAACTGGGTTCAGATCACAGGTTGTACGGTGTGATTGGTGTGGCTGGTATGAGTCTTACCCGGGATTCAAAATCCTTCCTTATTGTGTACGCTCGTCCGGGCACAGTATCCTAACTGAGGCTTGGAGGAGGGTCATAGGGGGAGGAGCCAGTGCACACCAGATAGTCCTAAAGCTTTCTTTAGATGTGCCCAGTCTCCTGCGGAGCCGCTATTCCCCATGGTCCTTACGGAGTCCCCAGCATCCACTACGGACTATGAGAAATAGAATTATCGGTAAGTAAATTCTTATTTTCTGTTTTCACACCATTTTCACATTATTTTATATCACTGAAATGTGTTACAGGGCATTTGGGGCAGTTTTTCGTGAAAAACTGCTCCAAACCCTTTAATTGTGATTTTTTTAGTAATACACGTCGCATTCTCCATACTTATAATGGGAAATGTGATGTTGCCAAATTGACTAAAAAAAAATACTGCAGTGTGCCCTGTGACAATAACAGCTCAGGCTGGCGAGATCACAGGGCAGCGCTGCGATATGCGTCTTGCAGAGAAAGATGTGCGGGGACCAACCTGTGTCTGAGGGACACACAGGCTGATCACTGCTTAAAACAAAACAAAAAAGGGAGAAAAATCCCCAAAACATACTTATCACCAGTCTAGGGAGACGGTGATCGGTGCTCGGTTGTGGGCTGCCGGCTGGCGGGTCCCCCATGTGCTGTGCTGTGACCCCCGTTGCAGTAAAGTGACGCTGCAAAACGGAAGCTCACTTTACAGCAAAACAACCCTAATCAGTGACTTTTTCTATAAACATAAAAGTTACCATTGGGAAGTGATACAGCATCTGCTGTCTGATGAGGGTTCCCGCAGAGGCCTATTTCACTTGTATTGTACTGGTACTTACACCAGCATTATTTTATAATGTACTGCAGTGGTGGTCAACGGGAAGTCTTCAACCTGGTCCCCAGTAGTCAGCGGAATACCACAAGGGTCCGTACTCGGACCACTACTGTTCAACATATTTATCAATGACCTAGAAATAGGCCTGGAAAGCACAGTGTAAATCTTTGCAGATGATACTAAACTGTGTAAGGTAATTAGTTCAGAATTGGATGTGGAGTCCTTGCAGAATGATCTATCTAAACATGAACTCTGGGCATCTAAATGGAAAATGAGGTTCAATACAGACAAATGCAGGGCTTGTAGGAGAGGGGAGGTGGATGTAGTGCGTTTGGTGAATAAGATGAGCCAGGCTGCAGCATTGAGGAGAGATTGGAGAGGAGAGAGGTGTGTGTCAGGGAGGCCAGTGAGGGGCTTGTAGAAGAGGGGAGGTGGACGTAGTGTATTTGGTGAGGAAGATGAGCCGGGATGCAGCATTGAGGATAGATTGGAGAGGAGAGAGGTGTGTGTCAGGGAGGCCAGTGAAGGGCTTGTAGGAGAGGGGAGGTGGATGTAGTGCGTTTGGTGAAGAAGATGAGCCTGGCAGCAGCATTGAGGATAGATTGATGTGGAGAGAGGTATGTGTCAGGGAGGCCAGTGAAGGGCTTGTTGGAGAGGGGAGGTGGATGTAGTGCGTTTGGTGAGGAAGATGAGCCAGGATGCAGCAGTGAGGAGAGATTGGAGAGGAGAGAGGTATGTGTCAGGGAGGCCAGTGAGGGGCTTGTAGGAGAGGAGAGGTGTATGTAGTGCGTTTGGTGAGGAAGATGAGCCTGGCTGCACCATTGAGGAGAGATTGGAGTGTAGAGAGGTGTGTGTCAGGGAGGCCAGTGAAGGGCTTGTAGGAGAGGAGAGGTGGATGTAGTGCATTTGGTGAGGAAGATGATCGGGATGCAGTATTGAGGAGAGATTGGAGTGGAGAGAGGTATGTGTCAGGGAGGCCAGTGAGGGGCTTGTAGGAGAGGGGAGGTGGACGTAGTGCGTTTGGTGAGGAAGATGATCGGGATGCAGTATTGAGGAGAGATTGGAGAGGAGAGAGGTGTGTGTCAGGGAGGCCAGTGAGGGGCTTGTAGGAGAGGGGAGGTGGACGTAGTGCGTTTGGTGAGGAAGATGAGCCTGGCTGCACCATTGAGGAGAGATTGGAGAGGAGAGAGGTATGTGTCAGGGAGGCCAGTGAGGGGCTTGTAGGAGAGGGGAGGTGGACGTAGTGCGTTTGGTGAGGAAGATGATCGGGATGCAGTATTGAGGAGAGATTGGAGTGGAGAGAGGTGTGTGTCAGGGAGGCCAGTGAGGGGCTTGTAGGAGAGGGGAGGTGGATGTAGTGCATTTGGTGAGGAAGATGATCGGGATGCAGTATTGAGGAGAGATTGGAGTGGAGAGAGGTATGTGTCAGGGAGGCCAGTGAGGGGCTTGTAGGAGAGGGGAGGTGGACGTAGTGCGTTTGGTGAGGAAGATGATCGGGATGCAGTATTGAGGAGAGATTGGAGTGGAGAGAGGTATGTGTCAGGGAGGCCAGTGAGGGGCTTGTAGGAGAGGGGAGGTGGATGTAGTGCGTTTGATGAGGAAGATGAGCCGGGCTGCAGCAGTGAGGAGAGATTGGAGAGGAGAGAGGTATTGTCAGGGAGGCCAGTGAGAGTCTTGTAGGAGAGGGGAGGTGGATGTAGTGCGTTTGGTGAGGAAGATGAGCCGAGATGCAGCAGTGAGGAGAGATTGGAGAGGAGAGAGGTATGTGTCAGGGAGGCCAGTGAAGGGCTTGTAGGAGAGGGGAGGTGGACGTAGTGCGTTTGGTGAGGATGGTGAGCCGGGATGCAGTAGTGAGGAGAGATTGGAGTGGAGAGAAGTATGTGTCAGGGAGGCCAGTGAGAGGCTTGTAGGAGAGGGGAGGTGGACGTATTGCGATTGGTGAGGAAGATGAGCCGGGATGCAGCATTGAGGAGAGATTGGAGAGGAGAGAGGTATGTGTCAGGGAGGCCAGTGAGGGGCTTGTAGGAGAGGAGAGGTGTATGTAGTGCGTTTGGTGAGGAAGATGAGCCTGGCTGCACCATTGAGGAGAGATTGGAGTGTAGAGGTGTGTGTCAGGGAGGCCAGTGAAGGGCTTGTAGGAGAGGAGAGGTGGATGTAGTGCATTTGGTGAGGAAGATGATTGGGATGCAGTATTGAGGAGAGATTGGAGTGGAGAGAGGTATGTGTCAGGGAGGCCAGTGAGGGGCTTGTAGGAGAGGGGAGGTGGACGTAGTGCATTTGGTGAGGAAGATGATCGGGATGCAGTATTGAGGAGAGATTGGAGTGGAGAGAGGTATGTGTCAGGGAGGCCAGTGAGGGGCTTGTAGGAGAGGGGAGGTGGACGTAGTGCGTTTGGTGAGGAAGATGATCGGGATGCAGTATTGAGGAGAGATTGGAGTGGAGAGAGGTGTGTGTCAGGGAGGCCAGTGAGGGGCTTGTAGGAGAGGGGAGGTGGATGTAGTGCATTTGGTGAGGAAGATGATCGGGATGCAGTATTGAGGAGAGATTGGAGTGGAGAGAGGTATGTGTCAGGGAGGCCAGTGAGGGGCTTGTAGGAGAGGGGAGGTGGACGTAGTGCGTTTGGTGAGGAAGATGATCGGGATGCAGTATTGAGGAGAGATTGGAGTGGAGAGAGGTATGTGTCAGGGAGGCCAGTGAGGGGCTTGTAGGAGAGGGGAGGTGGATGTAGTGCGTTTGATGAGGAAGATGAGCCGGGCTGCAGCAGTGAGGAGAGATTGGAGAGGAGAGAGGTATGTGTCAGGGAGGCCAGTGAGGGGCTTGTAGGAGAGGGGAGGTGGATGTAGTGCGTTTGGTGAGGAAGATGATCGGGATGCAGTATTGAGGAGAGATTGGAGTATAGAGAGGTGTGTGTCAGAGAGGCCAGTGAAGGGCTTGTAGGAGAGGAGAGGTGGACGTATTGCGATTGGTGAGGAAGATGAGCCGGGATGCAGCATTGAGGAGAGATTGGAGAGGAGAGAGGTATGTGTCAGGGAGGCCAGTGAGGGGCTTGTAGGAGAGGAGAGGTATATGTAGTGCGTTTGGTGAGGAAGATGAGCCAGGCTGCACCATTGAGGAGAGATTGGAGAGGAGAGAGGTATGTGTCAGGGGGCCAGTGAAGGGCTTGTAGGAGAGGAGAGGTGGACGTAGTGCGATTGGTGAGGAAGATGATCGGGATGCAGTATTGAGGAGAGATTGGAGTGGAGAGAGGTATGTGTCAGGGAGGCCAGTGAGGGGCTTGTAGGAGAGGGGAGGTGGATGTAGTGCGTTTGGTGAGGATGGTGAGCCGGGATGCAGCAGTGAGGAGAGATTGGAGAGGAGAGAGGTATGTGTCAGGGAGGCCAGTGAGGTACTTGTAGGAGAGGGGAGGTGGATGTAGTGCGTGGGTGAGGAAGATGAGCCGGCTGCAGCATTGAGGATAGGTTGGAGAGGAGAGAGGTATGTGTCAGGGAGGCCAGTGCGGGGTTTGTAGGAGAGGGGAGGTGGATGTAGTAGGTTTGATGAGGAAGATGAGCCGGGCTGCAGCATTGAGGAGAGATTGGAGTGGAGAGAGGTATGTGTCAGGGAGGCCAGTGAGGGGCTTGTAAGAGAGAAGGGGAGGTGGATGTAGTGCGTTTGGTGAGGAAGATGATCCCGGCTGCAGCATTAAGGATAGATTGGAGTGGAGAGAGGTATGTGTCAGGGAGGCCTGTGAGGGGCTTGTTGGAGAGGGGAGGTGGATGTAGTTCATTTGGTGAGGAAGATGATCAGGATGCAGCATTGAGGATAGGTTGGAGTGGAAAGAGGTATGTGTCAGGGTGGCCAGTGAGGGGCTTGTAGGAGAGGGGAGGTGGACGTAGTGCATTTGGTGAGGAAGATGAGCCGGGATGCAGCAGTGAGGAGAGATAGGAGTGGAGAGAGGTGTGTGTCAGGGAGGCCAGTGAAGGGCTTGTAGGAGAGGAGAGGTGGATGTAGTGCGTTTGGTGAGGAAGATGAGCCTGGCAGCAGCATTGAGGATAGATTGGAGAGGAGAGAGGTATGTCAGGGAGGCCAGTGAGGGGCTTGTAGGAGAGGGGAGGTGGACGTAGTGCGTTTGGTGAGGAAGATGATCGGGATGCAGTATTGAGGAGAGATTGGAGTGGAGAGAGGTTTGTGTCAGGGAGGCCAGTGAGGGGCTTGTAGGAGAGGGGAGGTGGACGTAGTGCGTTTGGTGAGGAAGATGATCGGGATGCAGTATTGAGGAGAGATTGGAGTGGAGAGAGGTATGTGTCAGGGAGGCCAGTGAGGGGCTTGTAGGAGAGGGGAGGTGGACATAGTGCGTTTGGTGAGGAAGATGATCGGGATGCAGTATAGAGGAGAGATTGGAGTGGAGAGAGGTATGTGTCAGGGAGGCCAGTGAAGGGCTTGTAGGAGAGGAGAGGTGGACGTATTGCGATTGGTGAGGAAGATGAGCCGGGATGCAGCATTGAGGAGAGATTGGAGAGGAGAGAGGTATGTGTCAGGGAGGCCAGTGAGGGGCTTGTAGGAGAGGAGAGGTATATGTAGTGCGTTTGGTGAGGAAGATGAGCCAGGCTGCACCATTGAGGAGAGATTGGAGTGTAGAGAGGTGTGTGTCAGGGAGGCCAGTGAAGGGCTTGTAGGAGAGGAGAGGTGGATGTAGTGCGTTTGGTGAGGAAGATGAGCCGGGATGCAGCAGTGAGGAGAGATTCGAGTGGAGAGAGGTGTGTGTCAGGGAGGCCAGTGAGGGGCTTGTAGGAGAGGGGAGGTGGATGTAGTGCGTGGGTGAGGAAGATGAGCCGGCTGCAGCATTGAGGATAGGTTGGAGAGGAGAGAGGTATGTGTCAGGGAGGCCAGTTAGAAGCTTGTAGGAGAGGGGAGGTGGACGTAGTGCGTTTGGTGAGGAAGAGGAGCCGGGATGCAGCAGTGAGGAGAGATTGGAGTGGAGAGAGGTGTGTGTCAGGGAGGCCAGTGAAGGGCTGGTTGGAGAGGGGAGGTGGATGTAGTGCGTTTGGTGGGGAAGATGTGCCGGGATGCAGCATTGAGAAGAGATTGGAGTGGAGAGAGGTATGTGTCAGGGAGGCCAGTGAGGGGCTTGTAAGAGAAGGGGAGGTGGATGTAGTGCGTTTGGTGAGGAAGATGATCCCGGCTGCAGCATTAAGGATAGATTGGAGTGGAGAGAGGTATGTGTCAGGGAGGCCAGTGAGGGGCTTGTAGGAGAGGGGAGGTGGACGTAGTGCATTTGGTGAGGAAGATGAGCCGGGATGCAGCAGTGAGGAGAGATTGGAGTGGAGAGAGGTGTGTGTCAGGGAGGCCAGTGAAGGGCTTGTAGGAGAGGAGAGGTGGATGTAGTGCGTTTGGTGAGGAAGATGAGCCTGGCAGCAGCATTGAGGATAGATTGGAGAGGAGAGAGGTATGTCAGGGAGGCCAGTGAGGGGCTTGTAGGAGAGGGGAGGTGGACGTAGTGCGTTTGGTGAGGAAGATGATCGGGATGCAGTATTGAGGAGAGATTGGAGTGGAGAGAGGTATGTGTCAGGGAGGCCAGTGAGGGGCTTGTAGGAGAGGGGAGGTGGACGTAGTGCGTTTGGTGAGGAAGATGATTGGGATGCAGTATAGAGGAGAGATTGGAGTGGAGAGAGGTATGTGTCAGGGAGGCCAGTGAGGGGCTTGTAGGAGAGGGGAGGTGGTTGTGCTGTGCGTTTGGTGAGGAAGATGAGCCAGGCTGCAGCATTGAGGATAGATTGGAGTGGAGAGAGGTGTGTGTCAGGGAGGCCAGTGAGGGGCTTGTAGGAGAGGAGAAGTGGATGTAGTGCGTTTGGTGAGGAAGATGAGCCGGGATGCAGCAGTGAGGAGAAATTGGAGTGGAGAGAGGTATGTGTCAGGGAGGCCAGTGAAGGGCTTGTTGGAGAGGTTAGGTGGATGTAGTATGTTTGGTGAGGAAGATGAGCCGGGCTGCAGCAGTGAGGAGAGATTGGAGTGGAGAGAGGTATGTGTCAGGGAGGCCAGTGAAGGGCGGGTTGGAGAGGGGAGGTGGACGTAGTGCGTTTGGTGAGGAAGATGAGCCAGGCTGCAGCACTGAGGATAGATTGGAGAGGAGAGAGGTATGTGTCAGGGAGGCCACTGAAGGTCTTGTAGGAGAGGGGAGGTGGACGTAGTGCGTTTGGTGAGGATGGTGAGCCGGGATGCAGCAGTGAGGAGAGATTGGAGAGGAGAGAGGTATGTGTCAGGGAGGCCAGTGAGGGGCTTGTAGGAGAGGGGAGGTGGATGTAGTGCGTTTGGTGAGGAAGATGATCGGGATGCAGTATTGAGGAGAGATTGGAGTATAGAGAGGTGTGTGTCAGAGAGGCCAGTGAAGGGCTTGTAGGAGAGGAGAGGTGGACGTATTGCGATTGGTGAGGAAGATGAGCCGGGATGCAGCATTGAGGAGAGATTGGAGAGGAGAGAGGTATGTGTCAGGGAGGCCAGTGAGGGGCTTGTAGGAGAGGAGAGGTATATGTAGTGCGTTTGGTGAGGAAGATGAGCCAGGCTGCACCATTGAGGAGAGATTGGAGAGGAGAGAGGTATGTGTCAGGGGGCCAGTGAAGGGCTTGTAGGAGAGGAGAGGTGGACGTAGTGCGATTGGTGAGGAAGATGATCGGGATGCAGTATTGAGGAGAGATTGGAGTGGAGAGAGGTATGTGTCAGGGAGGCCAGTGAGGGGCTTGTAGGAGAGGGGAGGTGGATGTAGTGCGTTTGGTGAGGATGGTGAGCCGGGATGCAGCAGTGAGGAGAGATTGGAGAGGAGAGAGGTATGTGTCAGGGAGGCCAGTGAGGTGCTTGTAGGAGAGGGGAGGTGGATGTAGTGCGTGGGTGAGGAAGATGAGCCAGGCAGCAGCATTGAGGATAGATTGGAGTGGAGAGAGGTATGTGTCAGGGAGGCCAGTGAGGGGCTTGTAGGAGAGGGGAGGTGGACGTAGTGCGTTTGGTGAGGAAGATGAGCCGGGCAGCAGCATTGAGGATAGGTTGGAGTGGAGAGAGGTATGTGTCAGGGAGGCCAGTGAGGGGCTTGTAGGAGAGGGGAGGTGGACGTAGTGCGTTTGGTGAGGAAGATGAGCCAGGCTGCAGCACTGAGGTATGTATCAGGGAGGCCAGTGAATGTCTTGTAGGAGAGGGGAGGTGGGTGTAGTGCGTTTGGTGAGGAAGATGAGCCGGGCAGCAGCATTGAGGAAAGATTGGAGTGGAGAGAGGTATGTGTCAGGGAGGCCAGTGAATGTCTTGTAGGAGAGGGGAGGTGGGTGTAGTGCGTTTGGTGAGGAAGATGAGCCGGGCAGCAGCATTGAGGAAAGATTGGAGTGGAGAGAGGTATGTGTCAGGGAGGCCAGTGAGGGGCTTGTAGGAGAGGGGAGATGGACATAGTGCGTTGGTGAGGAAGATGAGCCGGGCTGCAGCAGTGAGGAGAGATTGGAGAGGAGAGAGGTATGTGTCAGGGAGGCTAGTGAGAGTCTTGTAGGAGAGGGGAGGTGGATGTAGTGAGTTTGGTGAGGATGATGAGCCGGCTGCAGCAGTGAGGAGAGATAGGAGTGGAGAGAGGTGTGTGTCAGGGAGGCCAGTGAGGGGCTTGTAGGAGAGGGGAGGTGGACGTAGTGCGTTTGGTGAGGAAGATGAGCCGGGATGCAGCATTGAGGATAGATTGGAGAGGAGAGAGGTATGTTTCAGGGAGGCTAGTGAGAGTCTTGTAGGAGAGGGGAGGTGGATGTAGTGAGTTTGGTGAGGAAGATGAGCCGGCTGCAGCAGTGAGGAGAGATTGGAGTGGAGAGAGGTATGTGTCAGGGAGGCCAGTGAGGGGCTTGTAGGAGAGGGGAGGTGGATGTAGTGCACTTGGTGAGGAAGATGAGCCTGGCAGCAGTATTGAGGAGAGATTGGAGTGGAGAGAATGTATGTGTCAGGGAGGCCAGTGAGGGGCTTGTAGGAGAGGGGAGGTGGACGTAGTGCGTTTGGTGAGGAAGATGATCGGGATGCAGTATTGAGGAGAGATTGGAGTGGAGAGAGGTATGTGTCAGGGAGGCCAGTGAGGGGCTTGTAGGAGAGGGGAGGTGGATGTAGTGCGTTTGGTGAGGAAGATGAGCCGGGATGCAGCAGTGAGGAGAGATTGGAGTGGAGAGAGGTATGTGTCAGGGAGGCCAGTGAAGGGCTTGTAGGAGAGGAGAGGTGGATGTAGTGCGTTTGGTGAGGAAGATGAACCGGGCTGCAGCATTGAGGATAGATTGGAGTGGAGAGAGGTGTGTGTCAGGGAGGCCAGTGAATGGCTGGTTGGAGAGGGGAGGTGGATGTAGTGCGTTTGGTGAGGAAGATGTGCCGGGCTGCAGCATTGAGGATAGATTGGAGTGGAGAGAGGTATGTGTCAGGGAGGCCAGTGAAGGGCTAGTTGGAGAGGGGAGGTGGATGTAGTGCATTTGGTGAGGAAGATGATCAGGATGCAGCATTGAGGATAGGTTGGAGAGGAGAGAGGTATGTGTCAGGGAGGCCAGTGAGGGGCTTGTAGGAGAGGGGAGGTGGACGTAGTGCGTTTGATGAGGAAGATGAGCCGGGCTGCAGCAGTGAGGAGAGATTGGAGAGGAGAGAGGTGTGTGTCAGGGAGGAGGCCAGTGAAGGGCTTGTTGGAGAGGGGAGGTGGATGTAGTACGTTTGGTGAGGAAGATGAGCCGGGATGCAGCAGTGAGGAGAGATTGGAGTGGAGAGAGGTATGTGTCAGGGAGGCCAGTGAAGGGCTGGTTGGAGAGGGGAGGTGGATGTAGTGCGTTTGGTGAGGAAGATGAGCCGGCCTACAGCATTGGGGAGAGATTGGAGAGGAGAGAGGTATGTGTCAGGGAGGCCAGTGAAGGGCTGGTTGGAGAGGGGAGGTGGATGTAGTGCGTTTGGTGAGGAAGATGAGCCGGGATGCAGCAGTGAGGAAAGATTGGAGTATAGAGAGGTATGTTTCAGGGAGGCCAGTGAAGGGCTTGTAGGAGAGGGGAGGTGGATGTAGTGCGTTTGGTGAGGAAGATGATCCCGACTGTAGCATTGAGGATAGATTGGAGTGGAGAGAGGTATGTGTCAGGGAGGCCAGTGAAAGACTGGTTGGAGAGGGGAGGTGGATGTAGTGCATTTGGTGAGGAAGATGATCCGGGATGCAGCATTGAGGATAGATTGGAGAGGAGAGAGGTATGTGTCAGGGAGACCAGTGAGGGGCTTGTAGGAGAGGAGAGGTGGATGTAGTGCGTTTGGTAAGGAAGATGAGCCGGGCAGCAGCATTGAGGATAGATTGGAGTGGAGAGAGGTATGTGTCAGGGAGGCCAGTGAAGGGCTTGTTGGAGAGGGGACGTGGATGTAGTACGTTTGGTGAGGAAGATGAGCCGGGATGCAGCAGTGAGGAGAGATTGGAGAGGAGAGAGGTGTGTGTCAGGGAGGCCAGTGAGGGGCTTGTTGGAGAGGGGAGGTGGATGTAGTACGTTTGGTGAGGAAGATGAGCCGGGATGCAGCAGTGAGGAGAGATTGGAGTGGAGAGAGGTATGTGTCAGGGAGGCCAGTGAAGGGCTGGTTGGAGAGGAGGTGGATGTAGTGCGTTTGGTGAGGAAGGTGAGCCGGGCTGCAGCAGTGAGGAGAGATTGGAGAGGAGAGAGGTATGTGGTAGGGAGGCCAGTGAGGGGCTTGTAGGAGAGGGGAGTTGGACGTAGTGCGTTTGGTGAGGAAGATGAGCCGGCCTGCAGCATTGGGGAGAGATTGGAGAGGAGAGAGGTATGTGTCAGGGAGGCCAGTGAAGGGCTTGTAGGAGAGGGGAGGTGGACGTAGTGCGTTTGGTGAGGAAGATGAGCCAGGCAGCAGCATTGAGGATAGATTGGAGTGGAGAGAGGTATGTGTCAGGGAGGCCAGTGAGGGGCTTGTAGGAGAGGGGAGGTGGATGTAGTGCGTTTGGTGAGGAAGATGAGCCGGGATGCAGCAGTGAGGAGAGATTGGAGTGTAGAGAGGTATGTGTCAGGGAGGCCAGTGAAGGGTTTGTAGGAGAGGGGAGGTGGACGTAGTGCGTTAGGTGAGGAAGATGAGCCGGGCAGCAGCATTGAGGATAGATTGGAGGGGAGAGAGGTATGTGTCAGGGAGGCCAGTGAGGGGCTTGTAGGAGAGGGGAGGTGGATGTAGTGCGTTTGGTGAGGGAGATGAGCCGGCTGCAGCATTGAGGATAGGTTGGAGAGGAGAGAGGTATGTGTCAGGGAGGCCAGTGAGGGGCTTGTAGGAGAGGGGAGGTGGACGTAGTGCGTTTGGTGAGGAAGATGAGCCGGGATGCAGCAGTGAGGGTAGATTGGAGTGGAGAGAGGTATGTGTCAGGGAGCCAGTAAGGGGCTTTTAAGAGAGGAGAGGTGGACGTAGTGCGTTTGGTGAGGAAGATGAGCCGGGCAGCAGCATTGAGGATAGATTGGAGTGGAGAGAGGTATGTGTCAGGGAGGCCAGTGAAGGGCTGGTTGGACAGGTGAGGTGGATGTAGTGCGTTTGGTGAGGAAGATGAGCCGGGCTGCAGCAGTGAGGAGAGATTGGATAGGAGAGAGGTATGTGTCAGGGAGGCCAGTGAAGGGCTTTTAGGAGAGGGGAGTTGGACGTAGTGCGTTTGGTGAGGAAGATGAGCCGGCCTACAGCATTGGGGAGAGATTGGAGAGGAGAGAGGTATGTGTCAGGTTGGCCAGTGAGGGGCTTGTAGGAGAGGGGAGGTGGACGAAGTGCGTTTGGTGAGGAAGATGAGCCAGGATGCAGCAGTGAGGATAGATTGGAGAGGAGAGAGGTATGTGTCAGGGAGGCCAGTGAGGGGCTTGTAGGAGAAGGGAGGTGGACATAGTGCGTTTGGTGAGGAAGATGAGCCGGGATGCAGCAGTGAGGAGAGATTAGAGAGGAGAGAGGTGTGTGTCAGGGAGGCCAGTGAAGGTCTTGTAGGAGAGGGGAGGTGGATGTAGTGAGTTTGGTGAGGAAGATGATCGGGATGCAGCATTGAGGAGAGATTGGAGAGGAGAGAGGTGTGTGTCAGGGAGGCCAGTGAGGGGCTTGTAGGAGAAGGGAGGTGGATGTAGTGCGTTTGGTGAGGAAGATGATCGGGATGCAGTATTGAGAGATTGGAGTGGAGAGAGGTATGTGTCAGGGAGGCCAGTGAAGGTCTTGTAGGAGAGGGGAGGTGGATGTAGTGCGTTTGGTGAGGAAGATGATCGGGATGCAGTATTGAGGAGAGATTGGAGAGGAGAGAGGCATATGTCAGGGAGGCCAGTGAAGGGCTTGTGGGAGAGGGGAGGTGGACGTAGTGCGTTTGGTGAGGAAGATGAGCCGGGATGCAGCAGTGAGGAGAGATTGGAGTGGAGAGAGGTATGTGTCAGGGAGGCCAGTGAGGGGCTTGTAGGAGAGGGGAGGTGGATGTAGTGCGTTTGGTGAAGAAGATGATCGGGATGCAGTATTGAGGATAGATTGGAGTGTAGAGAGGTGTGTGTCAGGGAGGCCAGTGAAGGGCTTGTAGGAGAGGGGAGGTGGATGTAGTGCATTTGGTGAGGAAGATGAGCCAGGATGCAGCAGTGAGGAGAGATTGGAGTGTAGAGAGGTATGTGTCAGGGAGGCCAGTGAAGGTCTTGTAGGAGAGGGGAGGTGGATGTAGTGCGTTTGGTGAGGAAGATGAGCCGGCCTGCAGCATTGGGGAGAGATTGGAGAGGAGAGAGGTATGTGTCAGGGAGGCCAGTGAAGGGCTGGTTGGAGAGGGGAGGTTGATGTAGTGCGTTTGGTGAGGAAGATGAGCCGGGATGCAGCAGTGAGGAAAGATTGGAGAGGAGAGAGGTGTGTGTCAGGGAGGCCAGTGAAGGGCTTGTAGGAGAGGGGAGGTGGATGTAGTGCATTTGGTGAGGAAGATGAGCCAGGATGCAGCAGTGAGGATAGATTGGAGAGGAGAGAGGTGTGTGTCAGGGAGGCCAGTGAAGGGCTTGTAGGAGAGGGGAGGTGGATGTAGTGCGTTTGGTGAGGAAGATGATCAGGATGCAGCATTGAGGATAGGTTGGAGAGGAGAGAGGTATGTGTCAGGGAGGCCAGTGAGGAGCTTGTAGGAGAGGGGAGGTGGACGTAGTACGTTTGGTAAGGAAGATGAGCCGGCTGCAGCATTGAGGATAGATTAGAGAGGAGAGAGGTATGTGTCATGGAGGCCAGTGAGGGGCTTGTAGGAGAAGGGAGGTGGACGTAGTGCGTTTGGTGAGGAAGATGATCCGGGATGCAGCATGAGGATAGATTGGAGTGGAGAGAGGTATGTGTCAGGGAGGCCAGTGAGGGGTTTGTAGGAGTGGGGAGGTGGACGTAGTGCGTTTGGTGAGGAAGATGATCAGGATGCAGCATTGAGGATAGGTTGGAGAGGAGAGAGGTATGTGTCAGGGAGGCCAGTGAGGGGCTTGTAGGAGAGGGGAGGTGGACGTAGTACGTTTGGTGAGGAAGATGAGCCAGGCTGCAGCATTGAGGATAGGTTGGAGAGGAGAGAGGTATGTGTCAGGGAGGCCAGTGAGGGGCTTGTAGGAGAGGGGAGGTGGATGTAGTGCGTTTGGTGAGGAAGATGAGCCAGGATGCAGCAGTGAGGAGAGATTGGAGTGGAGAGAGGTATGTGTCAGGGAGGCCAGTGAGGGGCTTGTAGGAGAGGGGAGGTGGATGTAGTGCGTTTGGTGAGGAAGATGATCGGGATGCAGTATTGAGGATAGATTGGAGTGGAGAGAGGTAAGTGTCAGGGAGGCCAGTGAGGGGCTTGTAGGAGAAGGGAGGTGGATGTAGTGCGTTTGGTGAGGAAGATGATCGGGATGCAGTATTGAGGATAGATTGGAGTGTAGAGAGGTGTGTGTCAGGGAGGCCAGTGAAGGGCTTGTAGGAGAGGGGAGGTGGATATAGTGCGTTTGGTGAGGAAGATGAGCCGGCCTGCAGCATTGGGGAGAGATTGGAGAGGAGAGAGGTATGTGTCAGGGAGGCCAGTGAAGGGCTGGTTGGAGAGGGGAGGTGGATGTAGTGCGTTTGGTGAGGAAGATGAGCCGGGATGCAGCAGTGAGGAAAGATTGGAGAGGAGAGAGGTGTGTGTCAGGGAGGCCAGTGAAGGGCTTGTAGGAGAGGGGAGGTGGATGTAGTGCATTTGGTGAGGAAGATGAGCCAGGATACAGCAGTGAGGATAGATTGGAGAGGAGAGAGGTGTGTGTCAGGGAGACCAGTGAAGGGCTTGTAGGAGAGGGGAGGTGGATGTAGTGCATTTGGTGAGGAAGATGAGCCGGGCTGCAGCAGTGAGGAGAGATTTGGAGTGGAGAGAGGTATGTGTCAGGGAGGCCAGTGAGGGGCTTGTAGGAGAGGGGAGGTGGACGTAGTACGTTTGGTAAGGAAGATGAGCCGGCTGCAGCATTGAGGATAGATTAGAGAGGAGAGAGGTATGTGTCAGGGAGGCCAGTGAGGGGCTTGTAGGAAAGGAGAGGTGGATGTAGTGCGTTTGGTGAGGAAGATGAGCCGGGATGCAGCAGTGAGGATAGATTGGAGAGGAGAGAGGTATGTGTCAGGGAGGCCAGTGAGGGGCTTGTAGGAGAAGGGAGGTGGACGTAGTGCGTTTGGTGAGGAAGATGAGCCGGGATGCAGCAGTGAGGATAGATTGGAGTGGAGAGAGGTATGTGTCAGGGAGGCCAGTGAGGGGTTTGTAGGAGTGGGGAGGTGGACGTAGTGCGTTTGGTGAGGAAGATGATCAGGATGCAGCATTGAGGATAGGTTGGAGAGGAGAGAGGTATGTGTCAGGGAGGCCAGTGATGGGCTTGTAGGAGAGGGGAGGTGGACGTAATACGTTTGGTGAGGAAGATGAGCCAGGCTGCAGCATTGAGGATAGATTGGAGTGGAGAGAGGTATGTGTCAGGGAGGCCAGTGAGGGGCTTGTAGGAGAGGGGAGGTGGATGTAGTGCGTTTGGTGAGGAAGATGAGCCGGGATGCAGCATTGAGGATAGATTGGAGAGGAGAGAGGTATGTGTCAGGGAGGCCAGTGAGGGGCTTGTAGGAGAGGGGAGGTGGACGTAATACGTTTGGTGAGGAAGATGAGCCAGGCTGCAGCATTGAGGATAGATTGGAGTGGAGAGAGGTATGTGTCAGGGAGGCCAGTGAGAGGCTTGTAGGAGAGGAGAGGTGGATGTAGTGCGTTTGGTGAGGAAGATGATCAGGATGCAGCATTGAGGATAGATTGGAGAGGAGAGAGGTATGTGTCAGGGAGGCCAGGGATGGGCTTGTAGGAGAGGGGAGGTGGACGTAATACGTTTGGTGAGGAAGATGAGCCGGGTTGCAGCAGTGAGGAGAGATTGGAGAGGAGAGAGGTATGTGTCAGGGAGGCCAGTGAAGGTCTTGTAGGAGAGGGTAGGTGGATGTAGTGCGTTTGGTGAGGAAGATGAGCCGGGATGCAGCATTGTAAGTAAAGTTGGAGTTGGGGATGAGAGGCAGTGGGTAGTCTGTGAGGGGGATATAATATATGTGTGTGCAGATAGGGCGGCACTCAGGTAATGCAACAGACCCAGGATGACGATGGAATAAAGTACAGTGAAACGTTGCAATACACCGGCTGCGGCAGCAGCATTATCTGAGTGCCACCCTCTCTGCATTGTATCTATAGGGTATAGAGAAATATGGATTCAACCCAAATTTATGGCTCAATCTATGCCATCATTTCCTAATGGCGGAGGGAGCGGTCCGGTGTTTCCAGGTCACAGAGGTGGAGAAACGCAGGGAGACTAATTCCAGGGGAGAAAGTGTTTGTCCTAGGAGTTGTTGGTGCAGATTTCTGACCCCCGAATCCAGTCTCGGAGATGTTGCATATGTCCAGCCTGGTTATATAATGTCCAGCCTGGTTATATAATGTCCAGCCTGGTTATATAATGTCCAGCCTGGTTATGTCATACTGGACAAGTCAGAGCCAGCCCTAACCAATATGATGCCCTAGGCAAGATTTTGGCTGGTGCCCCCTAGCACCACCGCTGGTTCCGCCTCTGACCTTGCACCTCTTTCCCAGCACCATCACCCCTCACCCATAGCAGTCATTATTTTGGTGTTTGTAGCCCCTATATTTTAAATAGGAACAGTTCGCACATTTGGCGCACAGCCCAAAAAGTGGTGTGTTTTTGCTAGCAAGGGGCATGGCCACACAATAGTAACCCCAATTCCAATTACGCCACACAGTACTGCAATTTTATTCACATTTCATCATGCGATAGTGTCCATAATTCATATTACATCCCACAGTAGTATTACTTTACCTTATAAACGTTACTCCTCACAGTAGTGCCCCTCATTCACATTACATCACACTGAATTGCTCCTTATTCACATTACACCACACCCTATTGCTCTTTATACATATTAGACGACACAGTAGTGCCCTTT
Organism: Pseudophryne corroboree; assembly: GCF_028390025.1. Taxonomy (NCBI): domain Eukaryota; kingdom Metazoa; phylum Chordata; class Amphibia; order Anura; family Myobatrachidae; genus Pseudophryne; species Pseudophryne corroboree. Next base: position 38,743 of record NW_026970536.1, read on the forward strand.
CTATGCGCAGCGCCACATAGTAGAGCACCTTATACACATAATGCCACACATTAGTAATGCATTTTTCTCTAACGTCCTAGTGGATGCTGGGACTCCGTCAGGACCATGGGGAATAGCGGGCTCCGCAGGAGACAGGGCACATCTAAATAAAGCTTTTAGGATCACATGGTGCGTACTGGCTCCTCCCCCTATGACCCTCCTCCAAGCCTCAGTTAGGTTTTTGTGCCCGTCCGAGAAGGGTGCAATCTAGGTGGCTCTCCTAAAGAGCTGCTTAGAAAAAGTTTTTTTTAGGTTTAAATCTCAGTGAATCCTGCTGGCAACAGGATCACTGCATCGAGGGACTTAGGGGAGAGATTTCCAACTCACCTGCGTGCAGGATGGATTGGAGTCTTAGGCTACTGGACACTTAGCTCCAGAGGGAGTCGGAACACAGGTCCTCCTGGGGTTCGTCCCGGAGCCGCGCCGCCGATCCCCCTTACAGACGCTGAAGACGGAGGTCCGGAAAGCAGGCGGCAGAAGACTCCTCAGTCTTCATGAAGGTAGCGCACAGCACTGCAGCTGTGCGCCATTGTTGCTACACGTCTCACTGATTCAGTCACGGAGGGTGCAGGGCGCTGCTGGGGGCGCCCTGGGCAGCAATATTAAATACCTTTAGTGGCAAAATAAATACATCACATATAGCCATTAAGGCTATATGTATGTATTTAACCCAGGCCAGTTTTCTTAAAACCCGGGAGAAAAGCCCGCCGAAAAAGGGGCGGAGCTTATTCTCCTCAGCACTCAGCGCCATTTTCCTGCTCAGCTCCGCTGGTGAGGAAGGCTCCCAGGACTCTCCCCTGCACTGCACTACAGAAACAGGGTAACAAAGAGAAGGGGGGCATAATTTGGCGATATTGATATATTAAAAGCGCTTATATCAAAAACAACACCTTCTAGGGTTGTTTATATACATTTATAGCGCTTTTGGTGTGTGCTGGCAAACTCTCCCTCTGTCTCCCCAAAGGGCTAAGAGGGTCCTGTCTTCGATTAGAGCATTCCCTGTGTGGCTGCTGTGTGTCGGTACGTGTGTGTCGACATGTATGAGGACGATGTTGGTGTGGAGGCAGAGCAATTGCCGGTAATGGTGATGTCACCCCCTAGGGAGTCGACACCGGAATGGATGGCTTTAGTTATGGAATTACGTGATAATGTTAGCACATTACAAAAGTCAGTTGACGAAATGAGACGGCCGGAAAACCAGTTAGTACCGGCTCAGGCGTCTCAGACACCGTCAGGGGCTGTAAAACGTCCCTTACCTCAGTCAGTCGACACGGGTACCGACACAGATGAATCTAGTGTCGACGGTGAAGAAACAAACGTATTTTCCAATAGGGCCACACGTTATATGATCACGGCAATGAAGGAGGCTTTGCAGATCTCTGATACTGCTGGTACCTCAAAAAGGGGTATTATGTGGGGGGTGAAAAAACTACCTGTAGCTTTTCCAGAATCAGAGGAATTGAATGACGTGTGTGACGAAGCGTGGGTTAACCCAGATAGAAAACTGCTAATTTCCAAGAAGTTATTGGCATTATACCCTTTCCCACCAGAGGTTAGGGCGCGCTGGGAAACACCCCCTAGGGTGGATAAGGCGCTCACACGTTTATCAAAGCAAGTGGCGTTGCCGTCTCCTGATACGGCCGCCCTCAAGGATCCAGCAGATAGGAGGCTGGAAACTACACTGAAGAGTATATACACACATACTGGTGTTATACTGCGACCGGCAGTAGCCTCAGCCTGGATGTGCAGTGCTGGGGTAGTGTGGTTGGATTCTCTGACTGAAAATATTGATACCCTGGATAGGGACAGTATTTTATTGACTCTAGAGCAATTAAAGGATGCTTTTCTTTATATGCGAGATGCTCAGAGGGATATTTGTACTCTAGCATCAAGAGTAAGCGCGATGTCCATATCTGCCAGAAGAAGTTTATGGACGCGACAGTGGTCAGGTGATGCGGATTCCAAAAGGCATATGGAAGTATTGCCATATAAAGGAGAGGAATTATTTGGGGTCGGTCTTTCGGACCTGGTGGCCACGGCAACTGCCGGCAAATCCACTTTTTTACCTCAGACCCCCTCCCAACAGAAAAAGACACCGTCTTTTCAGCCGCAGTCCTTTCGCTCCTATAAAAACAAGCGACCAAAAGGACAGTCTTATCTGCCGCGAGGCAGAGGAAAGGGTAAGAGAGGGCAGCAAGCAGCCCCTGCCCAGGACCAGAAGCCCGCCCCGGGTTCTACAAAGCCATCAGCATGACGCTGGGGCTTTACAAGCGGACTCAGGAGCGGTGGGGGGTCGACTCAAGATTTTTAGCAATCAGTGGGCTCGCTCACAAGTGGACCCATGGATCCTGCAGATAATATCTCAGGGTTAAATGTTGGAGTTCGAAAGGTCTCCCCCTCGCCGGTTCCTAAAGTCTGCTTTACCAACGTCTCCCTCAGAAAGGACGTCGGTTTTGGAAGCCATTCACAAGCTGTATTCTCAGCAGGTGATAGTCAAGGTACCCCTCCTACAACAGGGAAAGGGGTATTATTCCACACTATTTGTGGTACCGAAGCCGGACGGTTCGGTAAGACCTATTCTAAACCTGAAATCCTTGAACCTGTACATACAGAAATTCAAGTTCAAGATGGAGTCACTCAGAGCAGTGATAGCGAATCTGGAAGAAGGGGATTTCATGGTGTCCCTGGACATAAAAGATGCTTATCTGCATGTCCCAATTTACCCCTCACACCAAGGGTATCTCAGGTTCGTGATACAAGACTGTCATTATCAGTTTCAAACGCTGCCGTTTGGTTTGTCCACGGCCCCTCGGGTCTTTACCAAGGTAATGACCGAAATGATGGTTCTTCTACGAAGAAAAGGCGTATTAATTATCCCTTACTTGGACGATCTCCTGATAAGGGCAAAGTCCAGAGAACAGCTGGAAGTCGGTGTAGCACTAACCCAGGTAGTGCTTCAGCAACACGGGTGGATTCTGAATCTTCCAAAATCTCAATTGACCCCGACAACTCGTCTGCTGTTCCTGGGAATGATTCTGGACACGGTTCAGAAAAAGATGTTTCTCCCGGAGGAGAAAGCAAGGGAGTTATCCGAACTTGTCAGGAACCTCCTAAAACCAGGAACTGTGTCAGTACATCAATGCACAAGAGTCCTGGGAAAGATGGTGGCTTCTTACGAAGCGATTCCATTCGGCAGATTCCATGCACGGACATTTCAGTGGGATCTGCTGGACAAATGGTCCGGATCGCATCTGCACATGCATCAGCGGATAACACTGTCACCAAGAACAAGGTTGTCTCTCCTGTGGTGGTTGCAGAGTGCCCATCTGTTAGAGGGCCGCAGATTCGGCATACAGGACTGGGTCCTGGTGACTACGGATGCCAACCTACGAGGCTGGGGAGCAGTCACACAGGGAAGAAACTTCCAGGGCGTGTGGTCAAACCTGGAGACGTCCCTTCACATAAATATACTGGAGCTAAGAGCGATCTACAATGCTCTAAGCCTGGCAAAATCGCTGCTTCAGGGTCAGCCGGTGTTGATCCAGTCGGACAACATCACGGCAGTCGCCCACGTAAACCGACAAGGCGGCACGAGAAGCAGAAGAGCAATGACAGAAGCTGCAAGGATTCTGCGCTGGGCGGAGAATCATGTCATAGCACTGTCAGCAGTGTTCATCCCGGGAGTGGACAACTGGGAAGCAGACTTCCTCAGCAGACACGACCTTCACCCGGGAGAGTGGGGACTTCATCCAGAAGTCTTCCACATGATTGTGAACCGTTGGGAAAGACCAAAGGTGGACATGATGGCGTCTCGCCTCAACAAAAAATTGGACAGATATTGCGCCAGGTCAAGAGACCCTCAGGCAATAGCTGTGGACGCTCTGGTAACACCGTGGGTGTACCAGTCAGTGTATGTGTTCCCTCCTCTGCCTCTCATACCAAAGGTACTGAGAATTATACGGAAAAGAGGAGTAAGAACAATACTGGTGGCTCCGGACTGGCCAAGAAGAACTTGGTATCCGGAACTTCAAGAGATGCTCACGGAGGATCCGTGGCCTCTACCTCTAAGAAGGGATCTGCTTCAGCAGGGACCTTGTATGTTCCAAGACTTACCGCGTCTGCGTTTGACGGCATGGCGGTTGAACGCCGGATTCTAAAAGAAAAGGGCATTCCAGAGGAAGTTATTCCTACCTTGATTAAGGCTAGAAAGGAAGTGACTGTACAACATTATCACCGCATTTGGCGAAAATATGTTGCGTGGTGTGAGGCCAAGAAGGCTCCAACGGAAGAATTTCAATTGGGTCGATTCTTACATTTCCTGCAAGCAGGATTGTCTATGGGCCTAAAATTGGGGTCCATTAAAGTTCAAATTTCGGCCTTATCAATCTTCTTCCAGAAGGAATTGGCATCAGTGCCTGAAGTACAAACTTTTGTCAAAGGTGTACTACATATACAACCCCCAATAGTGCCTCCAGTGGCACCGTGGGATTTGAACGTAGTTTTGAATTTTCTCAAATCTCATTGGTTTGAGCCTCTAAAATCGGTAGATTTAAAATACCTTACATGGAAGGTAACCATGCTATTGGCCCTGGCTTCAGCCAGGAGAGTTTCAGAGTTGGCGGCTTTATCATACAAAAGCCCATATCTGATTTTCCATTCGGACAGGGCAGAACTGCGGACACGTCCTCATTTTCTCCCTAAGGTGGTTTCGGCTTTTCACTTGAACCAGCCTATTGTGGTGCCTGCGGCTACTAGCGACTTGGAGGACTCCAAGTTACTGGACGTTGTCAGAGCATTAAAAATATATATTTCAAGGACAGCTGGAGTCAGAAAATCTGACTCGTTGTTTATATTGTATGCACCCAACAAGATGGGTGCTCCTGCGTCTAAACAGACGATTGCACGTTGGATCTGTAGCACAATCCAACTTGCACATTCTGTGGCAGGCCTGCCACAGCCTAAATCTGTAAAGGCCCACTCCACAAGGAAAGTGGGCTCATCTTGGGCGGCTGCCCGAGGGGTCTCGGCATTACAACTTTGCCGAGCAGCTACGTGGTCAGGGGAGAACACGTTTGTAAAATTTTACAAATTTGATACTCTGGCTAAGGAGGACCTGGAGTTCTCTCATTCGGTGCTGCAGAGTCATCCGCACTCTCCCGCCCGTTTGGGAGCTTTGGTATAATCCCCATGGTCCTGACGGAGTCCCAGCATCCACTAGGACGTTAGAGAAAATAAGAATTTACTTACCGATAATTCTATTTCTCATAGTCCGTAGTGGATGCTGGGCGCCCATCCCAAGTGCGGATTGTCTGCAATACTTGTACATAGTTATTGTTACAAAGATCGGGTTATTACTATTGTTGTGAGCCATCTTTTCAGAGGCTACTTCGTTTTTTGTTATCATACTGTTAACTGGGTTCAGATCACAAGTTGTACGGTGTGATTGGTGTGGCTGGTATGAGTCTTACCCGGGATTCAAGATCCTTCCTTATTGTGTACGCTCGTCCGGGCACAGTACCTAACTGAGGCTTGGAGGAGGGTCATAGGGGGAGGAGCCAGTACGCACCATGTGATCCTAAAAGCTTTATTTAGATGTGCCCTGTCTCCTGCGGAGCCCGCTATTCCCCATGGTCCTGACGGAGTCCCAGCATCCACTACGGACTATGAGAAATAGAATTATCGGTAAGTAAATTCTTATTATACACATAATTCCACACAGTAATGCCCCTTACACATTATTAATGTCCTTATAAACATAATGCGCCTTACACATTATGACAACCTTTATTTTTTTTTTTTAACTGAAGAAATTTTATTAGAGAAGATTTTCAATACAGAGCATACACAACGTTATGAAAACAAAAAAGCCAATACCAGAGTAGCAGCATGTCTGTAAACCATAATACATGGTAGTAAAGTAATAATACTAAAAGACTTGAAAGTTAGAAATAAAGAAAAATTAGGGGAGATAAGAAAGAGAGGAGATAGAGAAAGAGTGGAACACAGAATAGAGGAGATGCTGACCATCAGTCTTTCAGGGAAACTGTAGAGAACCTGCGCATACTTCTGTACATTTTTAACTAAACAGTATGCAGACATATATATGAAAAGAAACTAAACATTCACACATTACAAGGCAAGGGAGGTAGTGCAGGAGGAATAGTAATCAAACCACGGTAGCCATTTCAATAGAGGGGATTGGGAAGCTAAGGAATATTTAATGCTCATAGTTTCCATTTCGAAATTGCGCTGTATTGACGTTATAATTTTGGGTAAGCGTGGTGGATCTGTTCTTTTCCAATATTGAGCGATTGCGGCCCTGGTAGCTATGAGAATGTGGCCTATAACATAAGAGTATTCAGAGGGTACATAGGGAGGAAAGTAATGCGGTGGGGGAGGGTCACCTTTGTGACCTTTTCAATTAGTCCAAAAACCTCCATCCACAATGGCCTAATAACTGGGCATGTCCAAAATGTGTGAATTAAAGTACCTTCCAATCCACATTGCCTCCAACAAAATTTAGAGGAATCTGGCCAGATCCTATGTAGTTTATCAGGCGTGTGATAGAGGCCATGAATCAATTTGAACATCATTTCAGTGTGATTGATGCACCGAGACATTTTAAAAATATTCATAAAAATATTTTCCCATTCCTGATCTGTCAGAAGAATATTAAATTCTGATTCCCACCGTGTTTGAATATGTAGTTTCACATCATTGAGCGAAAAGAGAAGCGTAACATACCACTGAGATATACCACCTTTGTGGTGTATGGAGGAAAAGTTACTCAAGATATATGGAGGGGGAGTAGGGGAGGAGAGAGGATCAGGCATATTCGCCCTAATCCAGTGTCGAATACGTAGATATTTATAAAAGTCCTTTGACGGTATCAAATGTTGGGTTTGTAGCTGTTGGAAGGTTTTAAGCTCTGATTTATCATACAAGTCCCTGACCAGCTGAACCCCAAGCTCCCGCCAGTTCCGCAATGGAAGGTCTGGGAGCAGTTTGGAAATCGCTAAAATGGATAGGTGCGTGGAGGGCAGCGGGCAGTCGCCCAGATTAGTGACCAATCTGTCCCAGACCTTAAGAGAATTAGTTATACTCCTCATAAGTTTGGTAGAGGGGGGTCTATGTAAGGGTTTGACCCAGATTAAATCTGGAAGAGGAAATTCAGGGCACATATGTCTTTCAATATCTACCCAGGGTTTTACGGACTCTGTCCGGAGCCAGTCCTTCAACTGATCAAGGAGACATGCATGTTGATAAAGTTCAAGGTTAGGGAATGCAAGACCCCCGCTACCTTTGGATCTAAACAAGCGGCTTCTAGCTATCTTGGGTTTTTTACCCTTCCAAATAAAAGTAGACATGACAGAATAGAATTTAAGGAGAGCAAGCGGGACTAAGTAAGGTATGGCTCTAAACAGGTAGAGAATTTTAGGGAGGAGCATCATTTTAATTGATGAAAGGCGCCCCAACCAAGAGATTTCATAGTTCGTCCACTGTTTGGTGAGGGTTTGGAAGTGGCCCAAGAGAGGAAGGTAGTTACAATCCACCGTGGAATGAAAACTGGAAGGGATCTTGATCCCAAGGTATTGGAGGGAAGAGTCCTGCCAGGCGTAGGGATATGTAGATTGTAGGGATTGGAGTGGGATCGGCTCAATGTCAAATGCCAATGCCTCAGTTTTAGCCGTATTCAGTTTATAATAGGAGATTATAGAGTAGTCCTGCAGAATATCGTGGATAGCTGGGAGAGAGGATTCAGGCTTAGTTACAAACAGCAGGACGTCATCTGCAAACAGGCAAATCTTATGTTGCGTGGGACCTATGTAAACTCCGCTAACTAGGGTAGACGCCCTGATTTTCTCTGCCAGAGGTTCTATTGCTAAAATGAAAATTAATGGTGACAGTGGACATCCCTGACGAGTGCCGTTGGTGATGGGGAAAGAATCGGATAAAAACCCATTACTAAAAACGCGCGCTGCGTATATAGGCGTAGGACATTCTGTAAAAATTGTCCCGTGAACCCAAACCTGGCAAGAACTTCCGACATGTATAACCAATGGATTCTGTCAAAAGCTTTCTCCGCGTCAAGGGAGAGCAGTAATAAGGGCTCCCGCGATGCGGAGCGAGCCTCTAGAAGGGAGAAGACTCTCCTGGTATTGTCAGGGGCTTGGCAACCAATAGTGAAACCCACTTGATCTTGATGAATCAATGTGGGGATCAACGGATTCAGTCTATTTGCAAGCAGTTTGGCATACAGCTTAATATCTGTGTTCAAAAGTGCTATGGGTCTATAATTTGCACAAAGAGATGGGTTCCTGCCAGGTTTGAGAATCGTTATCACCTGTGCCTCCAACATTTCTCTAGGGAAAGGGTTAGAGGAAGCGTCATTGTACAGATTAAGAAGAAGTGGGGAGAGTGAGTCTTGGAAGGTAATGTAAAAGAGATTAATAAACCCATCTGGCCCAGGGGCCTTGTCTTTTTTGAGGGCTTTCAGGGAAGTCTGAATTTCTCTCTCAGTCCAGGGTGTGCAAAGTGTGGAAGCATCATCCAGGGAAATAGAAGGCAGATTAATGGAATCTAGAAAAGACCGTATAAGCTGCAAAGAAGGTTGCGGGGTGAGGGAATCATGTTTGAGATTGTACAGTTTTCTATAATAAGAGGCAAATTGGTTTGCAATATCTTTAGGGTTCAGGGACAGCGAACCATCTGGGTTTGTCAAATGTTTAATTCTGTTGATAAGGTTTTTCCCTCTGAGTTTCCGCGCCAGTAATTTACCCGCCCTATTACCTAATGTGTAATATTTTTGATTTAGGTTGGAGACTGCTCTTTGTACGTGCAAAAGGTAGAGACTATTCAATTTCCTCTTTGCTTCAGTCAGAGACGCAAGGGTGAGATCGTCGGCAGGGGATTGTTTGTTTGGTTTCTAGCGTCGTCACCTCCAACTCATAAGCCAACTGAACCTCCCGGTCTCGGCGCGCTATGTGAGCTGAGGCATGGATAGCTGCACCTCTCAGGACTGCTTTAAGGGCACACCAATGATTAGAAATAGAGGTATCAGCGGGGCTATTGGTGTCCAAATAAGAAGACAAGGCCTCTCGTAATATAGAGACTCCGTCCTCATCTTTCAAAATGTAATCCCGCAACCTCCAAGAGCGTGTTGTGGGGATAGGCGTTTTGTATGACCAAGACCAAAGTAAAGGTGCATGGTCTGACCACGATATCGGCAATATTTTGACGTTAGGAATTGATTGTAATGTCCATTTATCCGTCAGGAGCAAATCGATCCTAGAATAGGATCTATGCACTGCCGAATAAAATGTATAGTCTCTAGCACCGATATTCCTGACCCTCCAAGCATCATATAAATCAAATTCGGTTAGTAGGTGTGAAAAAGAGGAGGCCAGGGCTTTGGCTGCGTTAGCAGACTGTTTATCAAGTTTCGAGGATTTGTCTAGATTAGGGTCAGGGGCTATATTAAAGTCACCCATCAGGAAAACCGCACCTTTCTTGACACTATACAGCTTTTGAAAAAAGGATTTCAGGAACCGGGGTTGATTAGAATTAGGGGCATAAAGGGAGATCAAAGTAACAAATTTAGTTCGCAGTTTCCCCACTAGAATCAGATATCTGCCATTGCCATCTACCCACTTACCCTCCAATTGGAAAGAGCACGATTTATGAAAAAGGATAGTGACACCGTTCCTCTTAAACGGCCCACAGGAGACATAGTGAACTGGGTAATTGGTATTGGAGAACTGAGGAGGGGAGTGTAGTGGGAAGTGGGATTCCTGTATAGCTACTACTTCCGCCTTTTGATCAGCAAAATATTTCAGAGCCAGGCGCCTCTTATGGGGTGAATTGAGCCCTTTAACATTAAGGCTTAAAAAGGTGGCCATGTGGGAGGGTATGACAGGGTGATGCATAGCACAGCGAAAAGCATCAGTAACACTTGCATCAAAGTATAATACATAGCAGCACAGTCCTCTAAGACAGAGGAAGTAAAGTCAACATCAGTAAGGAGAAGAATGTGAGAAGAGAAAACAGAACAAGAAATAAAACAGGGGAAAAAAACAGAAATAGCATCCATAAAGGAGCTAGAGATCCCGTCACATGGGTATCGTGACGGACAGGTGTGGGTGGGTGGCATACTAGCCAAAATTACCCACCGTCGCCTCCAAACCAGAACATACTTAACAAATGATTATCAATCGCAAAAATAGATAAGATAAATAAGTAAGGTCATCCTAAAATAAGGAGAAATGGACGTTTGCTATCTAATTGAAACAGGAACAGTTCTACCTCTATCTAAGTTTTAACGAAAACATTGGAACATCAGACGAAGAACATCGCCTATAGTATAATGAGCACATAGACACAGATTAACCTGTAGGAGAAAAAACAAAAGCTAAATAATAGCTATCATATGGTTATTCCCAGGTGATTCTCAGCCTGGAGCCAATGTCCAGTCTTGGGCTATCCGTTTCGGTGATGTAGCGTGGGGAACAGGTTGTATATCGAGAAGGATGTCCCATTTTTTCAGAATTTTAGGTCCATCCTCAAGTGAGGTGATGACGGTAGTAATACCATTACGTAGCACAATCAGCTTAGTAGGGAATCCCCACTTATATTGGACTGCAGCTTTCCGTAAGGCTGATGTAATATTGGAGAATGAACGCCTCTTGGCCATAGTCGCTGGAGACAGGTCCTGGAAAAGTTGAAGAGAATCCAGACAAGTCGCCGTAGGTGAAGAGGGCATTGCTGCACGCAAGATCTTTTCCTTAATGTGAAAAAAATGAACCCTGAGAAGTGTGTCACGGGAGGCCTGAGCAGGTGTTGGCCTAGACTTCGGGAGTCTATGGATCCTGTCGATCAGGAGATCAGGTAGCGAAACATCAGGTATCAATTTATGGAAAAGATCGGTGGCGTATCCATACAGGTCAGCATTTGAAACATCATCAGGGATGCCTCTTATTTTTATATTATTCCTACGTGAGCGGTCCTCTAAATCTGTAGTTTTATCCCGGATGTTATTGACCTCCTCCAGGAGAGAGTCGTGTGCAGTAATCAAATCATTATGCGATGTTACCAGCTCCTCCATCTTATGCTCAATGTGGTCTGTCCTGTCACCGATTTCAGAGATATCAGAGCGGAGAGCTTGTATATTAGATCTAAGCTCAGATGAAATGTCAGACTTGAAAGAGGCTAACAAGGAGTGGATAGAGCGTAACGTGACCGGGCCATCCAGAGAGTCCATATCAACTTGTGCGGCGTTAGCCGTGTTGCATATTTTTGATGAAGTTGATTGAGATGATTGAGCCAGAGTCGGCGAGGAAAGGGATGCGTGGGTCTTGTTACCGGAGGAGGAGGGCCCAAAGAAATTCACTTGTGAAGCAGATTTAGATTTAGACCCCTTCGACTTTTTTGGAGGCATGTCGAGACGTCCCGATGGGGATTAGTAGATCATACAGGTAAAAAGAGGATGACCGTAGCGAGTGGTTATTCAGGCAGGAAGCGACGGTGAGATAGACATGGTGTTAGAAGGACATATCCTCACGGGGGGAGTCGCACCATATATGTTGTAGTGGTTAGCAATGGGTGTAAGACTGCGTGATCCTGGGAAATCAGATGATATACACGAGGGAACAAAGCAGGAGTACGGGTCGTATGCTTCCTCCCCAGTCCCGCAATTCCGGACTCCCAACCCGGGCCAGCCAGCAGTCAGGGTCTTCCGTGCAGAGGTTTGTAAATATCCAGGGAGACTCTGTGGAGTGGTTCAGGTGGAGAGTAGCTGGTTTACAGTACATGTATTCAGCTGCAGCAGCATCAGCAGCCGCAGCAGCAGCTCTATGCAGCCAGCACCCCTCTTCCACCTCCAATATGGCCGCCGCTGCTGGGTCCCTGCCTTATGTGGTGGCAGTACAGGCGTCCCCCACCGCTGTGCCAGGTCACTGAGTCCCCAAGCCCCCCCACAGATGGTACATGTAGGTCTGGGGTCAGAGCGGCCATGACAACCTTTATTAATGCCCTTTTACACATAATGTCCCTTACATATATGTCGCACATTATTAATGCCCTTATACACATAATGACACACATAGTGCCCCCTACACATTTGCTGCACATTATTAGTGCCCCTATACACATAATGACACACATACAGTAGTACCCTGTTACACATATGCCGCACATTATTAATGCCCTTATACACATAATGACACACACAGTGCCCCTACACATTTGCTGCACATTATTAGTGCCCCTATACACATAATGACACACATACATTAGTACCCTGTTACACACATGCCGCACATTATTAATGCTCTTATACACATAATGACACACACAGTGCCCCTTACACATATGTTGCACATCATTAATGCATTTTTACATGACACACATAATGCTCCTTACACATATTCCGAACACTACTGCACAACCAACCCACTCGCATGCACACAGCACTCACACTGCCACTACCACTGTGACCTCTGCCTCTGCCTGGATACAGATGTGTCCTCATAAATCTTGCCTCAATGCTAACGTCGGGCACCTTTTTTTTTTATGAAAATGCATCTTATTTGCATTGCTATGTGGCCAGGATGCACAAGCAGATTCTGCTGATTAAAATGATATGCAGCATGCCTATATACTGTGAGAGACTGTGGCTGTATCTGCATATGAAATGCTACACACAGAATATAGGCATGCCGCATATCATTTTAATCAGCAGAAGCTGCTGATGCCCCTAGGCATATCAAATGCCCTAGGCAATTGCCTAGTTTGCTTATGCCTATGGCCGGCTCTGGGACAAGTTAATGCCTCCATGCCTGTTTAGTTGCTGTAGTCTGATTAAACCTATTCTGTGCTTTTTGCTACCCCAAATAAATGTCCTGTAAATCCAGGGGGGCGTCAGTGCAGAGAACGCCAAAAAGGTTGTTATGACCCAACGTCAATGTCCGTGTAACAATTTCGTCCCAAATTTTAGTATGTGAGGTTTTATTTATTCTTTTGATATATTTTTAGATTTTCTATCAAAATGGAGCCACACATACATGCCAAGCGTGTTACAGATGTATGTGCCGCAACACCTGGTTTCATTGCGACGATAACTCGTTAGTTGTAAGATCTCATACTTAAGTCAACGAAAAAGTAGAATTTTAGATAAAAAGTTTATTTTTGTTAAGATTTTAGCAATAACACAGAAGTTGTAATTTTTTTTAAACTACGTAGAAATAAAAAGTTTATTCTTTACTCTTTATAACTTTTTATTTTAGCAAAATACCTCATTCAATAGTTCATTATTCCAAATATACTAATAATGTTTTAAAAGCACCGTAAAATTTCAAAATCAGACAGAAAAATCAGCCACCTCATCGTCCTTGTCCCAACTTTCCACCGCAATGACGCCGGGATATTTACTGTCTATAAAATTATCCCCAAAGCAAGGACGGTTCAATACTGTAAAGATGTGGCCACGAAACAGAATCAGGCACTTTCTGTGCGTCCACACTGAGCGGCATGTAAGGCAAGCGACAAAGATCCCATGATTGCAGTGACAGCAGTACGTACACCTCTGAGTGGCATCCAGAACCAAAACCAAGATGTCGGTCTGTTAGGTGACAAGGAAGAATAGATTGGATCCGGTGAGCCATAATCTTGGACAGCGGCTTAATATCTTAAATTAAAGAGGATGATGGGTCATTAAGAGGAAGGAAACTGAGGGTCCGTTCCCGGTTCCGGAATCAATATGATGAGGGTGAGATTAAAGTAAGGACAAGAAGGCGGTTCCTGTGAGGGGTTCGAATAACCTCCAGCAGCAAAGGGGCAATCTCAGCTAGGAGGCATCTGATAATCTGAGGTACTGGAAGACCATTAGAAATTGCTGAAGACGCCTCCTTGCTCGAGGTATCTGCAACCAATATGGCATGTACGGCGCTGAAAACTTTAGGTTTAGGCTGCGGGGGGAGGGTTAGGATGGTGGGTTAAGTTTAGGCTGTGGGGGGAGGGTTAGGATGGGGGGGTTAAGATCCGGGGGAAGGTTAGGTTTAGGCTGCGGGGGAAGGGTTAGGATGGGGGGAGGGTTAGGTTTAGGCTGTGGGGGAAGGGTTAGGATGGGGGGATGGTTAGGTTTAGGCTGCGGGGGAAGGGTTAGGATGGGGGAGGGTTAGGTTTAGGCTGCGGGGGATGGGTTAGGATGGGGGGGAGGGTTAGGTTTAGGCTGCGGGGAAAGGGTTAGGATGGGGGGGAGGGTTAGGTTTAGGCTGCGGGGGGAAGGGTTAGGATGGGGGTGAGGGTTAGGTTTAGGCTGCGGGGGAAGGGTTAGGATGGGGGGAGGGTTAGGTTTAGGCTGCGGTGGAAGGGTTAGGATGGGGGAGGGTTAGGTTTAGGCTGCGGGGAAAGGGTTAGGATGGGGTGAGGGTTAGGATGGGGGGGTGGTTAGGTTTAGGCTGCGGGGGAAAGGTTAGGATGGGGGAGGGTTAGGTTTAGGCTGCGGGGGAAGGGTTAGGATGGGGGGGAGGGTTAGGTTTAGGCTGCGGGGGAAGGGTTAGGATGGGGGGAGGGTTAGGTTTAGGCTGTGGGGGAGGGTTAGGTTTAGGCTTTGGGGGGAGGGTTAGGATGGGGGGGAGGGTTAGGTTTAGGCTGCGGGGAGAGGGTTAGGGTCAGGATGGGGGAGGGTTAAGTTTAGGCTGCGGTGGAAGGGTTAGGTTGGGGGAGGGTTAGGTTTAGGCTGCGGAGGGAGGGTTAGGGTCAAGATGGGGGGAGGGTTATGTAATGGTACCCCTGTGTGTGAGTGAAATTGTACCTGCTTTCTTCAGGCGACGCTTGCGGCTTTGAGACCTCTCCCAACTTCTTCCTCAGGAGCCTGTGACAGAAGAATAATCACCCCAAGGAGGACCCCACGGATAAAGGAAATGCAAATGTGGTGACAGCACGTTTATGAAATCAGGGGAGAGAAATGTCACCGTTCAATATACTCAAATGACGACTAATAAGTCAACTGTACCTCAGAGGCACGGGGTGGAATATCGCGTATCATTTGTATCATAAGCATAAAAGTTATCACATATCATTTGCATAATAAGCATAAGTGCTCTTTAGAACTCAGAAGAAAACCCAAATGTTCTTTTAACCAGGAGGGTGCAGGAATGTCCAAACAATATACTAACGCGCCACTAGATGGCGATATGAACTTAAAGAAAGAAAGGCTTTAACGTGATGCACAATCCAGAGAAGTCTATACTGTACATATCGGCTTAGGCAGATTACAAAAGTCACATGATATATAGGACCCAGTTGCAGGGGGGACCGACGTGGTGAGGGTGCATAGGTCTCAATTTGAATTTATTGTGGAATTCCGCTCCGGGATTGAGACATGAGGTATCAAGTGTCTCAGCAATGGTCAGGACCAGCTTTGCAAATGGGTCTGTCTGGTCTCACGTGCCATGCACACAATAGGGTTCAGTGGAGGGCAGGAGCATAAACTAAATCTTACACTTCAATGTCGGCGTGGTAGTTCTGCGGGTCGGCTATGACCTAGTCACAATGTCCCTCTTTGTTGTTGCCTCCTACTAGTGCACTGGCAATGCTGGCAGAGTTAAAAGCCTTTGGCTTAATAGAGTTAATGGGAGGGGAGCAAAGGGTTAACTGCCTCAGTGGCTTGGCTGAACCTCTATGGTGCAGATCAGAGTCAGTGGTGGTGCAGTGTAGGGGGCAATCTCCTTTCCAGCTCCTGGTGGGTCAGCAGCGGTGTCCACGTTCAGACTCTTGGCACTACAGCGGCTGGTGGCTCGGTCCTGCGGTGCTGTGGTGACTGGCTGCGCAGGGCTCCCTTCAGCGGATGACAGGCGGGGGAGTAACCGGCGGGTCCCGGCTGGCGTCAGCGGCTGTCTCACAACTCCACACAGCCTGCCTCTCGGGTCCCAGGGTTACGGCTGCGGCTGGAGGCTCCTCTCCCCGCTCGGCGGCAGTGTGTCCCGACGGGCGTGGCGCTGCTGTGTCGGGCGGCTCTGCTGCTGCTGGCGGCTGTTCACAGCGGACGGGTCACGGCTCTCTTCCTCACAGCACGGCTTCCGGTCTGGCTCGGCCACGGCTCTCCCCCTGTGTGTGGCGGCAGTCAGCAGCAGTTACTTCTCCTGGCGGCTCTCAGTCTCCTTCAATACTCGGCCTGAACAACACACGCCATTCCTCTCTTGCTCCTTTTAAACGGCTCCTCCTCTCTTCTCTCCCGCACGCCCTCCTCCAATCAGCGTGACTTCAGAGTTTCCCGCTCCCCCCAGATCGACATGGTAGCCCTGGGTCCTAATACTCCACAGCTTGTCTCCCTCTCCGTCCCGTTGCTAGGCAACCAGGTAAGGGAGGAATTAACCCATGCAGGTCCAAGTAACTGTCTCGCAGGCAGCTTTAGCTGCCATTTAGGGCTGCCGCGATGTTCAGCAGGGGTACCCAAACGTGGGTATTACAGTTAGGTTTAGGCTGTGGGGGGACAGTTAGGGTTAGGATGGGGGGGGGGTTTAGGTTAAGGCTGCGGGGAGAGGGTTAGGGTTAGGATGGGGGAAAGGGTTAGGTTTAGGATGCGGAAGGAGGGTTAGGGTTGCGGGATTAGGTTTAGGCTGCGGGGGGAGGGTTAGGGTTAGGATGGGGGCAGGGCTAGGTTTAGGCTGCAGGGGGACAGTTAAGTTGGGGGGAGGGATAGTTTTAGGCTGCGGGGGAGGGTTAGGATGAGGGGTTAGGTTTAGGCTGCGGGGGGAGGGTTAGGATGGGGTGAGGGTTAGGATTGGGGGGTTAGGTTTAGGCTGCGGGGGGAGGGTTAGGATGGGGGAGGGTTAGGTTTAGGCTGCGGGGTGAGGGTTAGGATGGGGGGAGGGTTAGGATTAGGTTGCGGGGGGTGGGTTAGTTTTAGGCTGCGGGGGAGGGTTACAATTAGAATGTGGGGGATGGTTAGGATGGGGGGAGGGTTAAGGTTAGGTTGCGGGGGGCGGCGGGTTCGTTTTAGGCTGCGGGGGAGGGTTAGGGTTAGGATGGGGGGAGGGTTAAGGTTAGGTTGCGGGGGGCGGCGGGTTTGGTTTAGGCTGTGGGGGGAAGGTTAGGTTTAGGCTGGGGGGGAAGGTTAGAGTTAGAATGGGGGGAGGGTTAGGATGGGGGGGAAGGTTCATTTTAGGCTGCGGGAGGAGGGTTAGGTTTAGGCTGCGGGGGGAGGGTTAAGTTTAGACTGTTGGGGGAGGGTTAGGTTAGGCTGTAGTAAAGGAGGGTTAGGGTTAGGCTGCGGGGGGAGAGTAAGGGTTAGGATGGGGGAGGGTTTAGGTTTAGGCTGTGAGGGAGGGTTAGTATGGGGGGAGGGTTAGGGTTAGTATGGGGGAGGGTTAGGCTGCGGGGGGAGGGTTAGGTTAGGATGGGGGGAGGGTTTGATTTAGGCTGTGGGGGGGAGGGTTAGGTTTAGGCTGCGGGGTGGAGAGTTAGGGTTAGGATGGGGGAGGGTTTAGGTTTAGGCTGCAGTAAAGGAGGGTTAGGGTTAGGATGGGGGGGAGGGTAAGGTGTAGGCTGCGGGAGAGGGTTAGGATTGGGGAGGGTTAGGATGGGGAGGGTTAGGCTGCGGGGGAAGGGTTAGGATGGGGGGAGGGTTAGGTTGCGGGGGGAGGGTTAGGATGGGGGGGAGGGTTAGGGTTAGGATGGGGGAGGGCTAGGCTGCGGGGGGAGAGTTAGGGTTAGGGTGCGGGAGAGGGTTAGGGTTAGCTGCGGGGGAGGGTTAGACTGCGTGGGGAGGGTTATGATGGGGGGTTAGGATGGGGGGGAGGGTTAGGTTTAGGCTGCCGAGCGGAGGGTTAGGGTTAGGATGGGGGGAGGGTTAGGTTTAGGCTGCGGGGGGAGGGATAGGGTTAGGATGGGGGGGGTTTAGGCTGCAGTAAAGGAGGGTTAGGATGGGGGGATGGTTAGGTGTAGGCTGCGGGGGAGGGTTAGGATGGGGGGGTTAAGATCCGGGGGAAGGTTAGGTTTAGGCTGCGGGGGAAGGGTTAGGATGGGGGGAGGGTTAGGTTTAGGCTGTGGGTGGAGGGTTAGGTTTAGGCTGCAGGGGGAGACTTAGGGTTAGGATGGGGGGGTTTAGGTATAGGCTGCAGTAAAAGAGGGTTACAGTTAGGATGGGGGAAGGGTTAGGTGTAGGCTGCTGTGGAGGTTTAGGCTGCGGGGGGAGGGTTAGGATGGGGGAGGGTTAGGCTGCGGGGAGAGGGTTAGGATGGGGAGAGGTTTAGGTTCAAGCTGCAGGGGAAGGGTTAGGATGGGGAGGGTTAGGCTGCGGGGGGAGGGTTAGGATGGGGGAGGGTTAGGTTTAGGCTGCGGGGGGAGGGTTAGGATGGGGGGAGGGCTAGGCTGCGGGGGGAGGGTTATGATGGGGGGTTAGGATGGGGGATGGTTAGGTTTAGGCTGCCGAGCGGAGGGTTAGGGTTAGGATGGGGGGAGGGTTAGGTTTAGGCTGCGGGGGGAGGGTTAGGATGGGGGGTTGGCTGTGGGGGGAGGGTTAGGATGGGGGAGAGGGTTAGGTTTAGCTGCGGGGGAGGGTTAGGGTTAGGATGGGGAGGGTTATGATGGGGGGATAGGATGGGGGGGAGGGTTAGGTTTAGGCTGCGGGGGGATGGTTAGGTTTAGGCTGCCGAGCGGAGGGTTAGGGTTAGGATGGGGGAGGGTTAGATTTAGGCTGCGGGGGGAGGTTTAGGGTTAGGATGGGGGGTTAGCTAGGTTTAGGCTGTGGGGGGAGGGTTAGGGTTATGATGGGGGGAGGGTTAGGGTTAAAATGGGGGAGGGTTAGGATGCGGGGGAGGGTTAGGATGGGGGAGGGTTAAGTTTAGGCTGTGGGGGGAGGGTTAGGATGGGGGAGGGTTAGGCTGCGGGGGGAGGGTTAGGATGGGGGAGGGTTAGGCTGCGGGGGGAGGGTTAGGGTTAGGATAGGGGAATTAGGATGGGGGAGCTGTGGGGGTAGAGTTAGGGTTAGGATGGTAGGGTTAGGGTTAGGCTGCGGGGGGAGGGTTAGGTTTTGGCTGCGGGGGGAGAGTTAGGGTTAGGATGGGGGAGGGTTAGGATGGGGGAGGGTTAGGCTGCGGGGTTAGGATGGGGGGATTAGGATGGGGGAGGGTTAGGTTTAGGCTGCGGGGGAGGGTTAGGTTTAGGCTGTGGGGGGAGTGTTAGGTTTTGGCTGCGGGGGGAGAGTTAGGGTTAGGATGGGGGGGTTAGTCTGCGGGGGGAGGGTTAGGATGGGGAAGGGTTCGGTTTAGGCTGTGGTGGGAGGGTTAGGTTTAGGCTGCTGGGGGAGGGTTAGGTTTAGGCTGTGGTGGGAGGGTTAGGTTTAGGCTGCAGGGGGAGAGTTAGGGTTAGGATGGGGGGTTAGGTTTAGGCTGCAGTAAAGGAGGGTTAGGGGTATTTTGCTTCCGACCCCTATCAGGATTCTATACAGGGGAATAGCGTGGTCGGTATTCTGACGGCCGGCATTTCAGCCCCTCGCCACTTTAGCTGATAATCTACCCAGTGATACGATATATGCTTAGTGTAATGAATGTGATGTTCAGCCTCGGGGACCAGGAACACTCTAGCAGCTGGCGGATATTATAGTCACATCTTATACAGAGGAGGGCTGTATCCACCCCTTCCCATATAATGGATTACTAGGAAGCAGGTGCAGACCCTCCGCGCCCAACCACCCATTCCTCATCCTCCGCGTCCTATCGGGAAGTTTCTCCGTTTAACCCTTTCCTCGTCCTTCCATTATATTGTCTGTATTATAACGGGCGATGTATTTATAGGTCTGTATACAGGATCTGTCCCTCCCGGACCCCGCACGCTGTGACCTCAGGAGATCTCCTCCGTTCCCCAGTCTACGTTATGGCGATACATATTCATTTCTTACATTTGTGTAGTTTTACTAATTGTATCCCTGGACGTTGCAGCCTGGTGCGGAATCAGGGGGGGGGGGGGCTTGCTCTCACAGACTTACACAACACATGTAATATGAGGCCTGACAACACACGTGTTACATGCTGTGTCCCGGAATAAATCAGGGGGAAGTAGTGACGGGAGGGGTCTGAGGGTCCCGTCTTGTAATAATCCCACAAGCTATAATCTCCAGGGAGAGAGAACAGGGCTGACCGTATACCACAGCCAGAGGTAGGTGACCCTTCTAGTGGTCAGTGGGTCCCTGCAAGGGTAACAGGGAGTAGGGCAGGATTACCCCAGAGAAGGTAGGTAGCCCATGGCCTGTAGGTGATATATATACATCTCGTAGTTAATGTTCCCCTGACTAATGTCTGCTGGTAACCTTACACTCCGTATTCCTGCAGCTGCTTGTCACATAGCGTCCTGCATACAAGTGCCCACAGGGGCGTCACACCCGATTCCAGGGCCCGTTGGTTACCGGAGAATAATAAGCAGGATGATGACTATGTAATATATATCTCCTATACATGGACCTGGTGGTTTTGTTGGAACTCTACTCTGAACTTTAGGACTCTGCAATCTCCCCATGTTGTGTCATCTCTTCTAGGGGTGGACCATTCCACCCAGGGTAATCCTACGCAGCGCGCCAAAGATGGCTGCCGCACCTGGTACCTTGTGAGGGTGGAATACACGACCCATGGAGGTTATTACCCAAAATGCCTCCACCAATCCTGCACTGTGCTTTCTGTGTGCTCCAGGTTTTACTTTATGTCTGATCTATCGCTGTATTACTCACATCCTCTGTATTATGGCGGTTATTCCGAGTTGATCGCTCACTAGATACTTTTTGCAGTGCAGAGATCATCTCAACCGCGGCTGAACTGCGCATGTGTATGCAGCGCAATGCGCAGGCGCGTCGTACCAGTACAAAGCGGATCGTTGCTGGGCGATGGCTTTAATGAAGAATCCATTCGCACAGCCGATCGCAAGGTGATTGACAGGAAGAGGGCTGTTGTGGGTGGCAACTGACCGTTTTCTGGGAGTGATTGGAATAAAGCAGGCGTGTCCAGGCGTTTGCAGGGCGGGTGTCTGAAGTCAATTCCGGCCCCGGACAGGCTGAAGTGATCGCAGCGGCTGAGTAAGTTCTGGGCTACTCAGAAACTGCACAAAACTTTTTCGTCCCGCTCGGTAGAACACGCATTCGCACACTTGCAAAGTGAACATACACTCCCCTGTGGGCGGCGTCTATCTGATCGCAAGCCAGCTAAAAGTTGCTAGCGAGCGATCAACTCGGAATGACCCCCTATGTACATTGTTTGTGATGTCTGTAAAGCGCTGTGAGTCCTGTGGGAGAAAGAGCGCGATATAGATAAAATTATTATTGTTGTTTTCTCTAACGTCCTAGTGGATGCTGGGGACTCCGTAAGGACCATGGGGAATAGACGGCTCCGCAGGAGACTGGGCACACTAAAAGAAAGATTTGGTACTACCTGGTGTGGACTGGCTCCTCCCTCTATGCCCCTCCTCCAGACCTCAGTTAGATTTCTGTGCCCGGCCGAGCTGGATGCACACTAGGGGCTCTCCTGAGCTCCTAGAAAGAAAGTATATTTTAGGTTTTTTATTTTACAGTGAGACCTGCTGGCAACAGGCTCACTGCAACGAGGGACTAAGGGGAGAAGAAGCGAACCTACCTGCTTGCAGCTAGCTTGGGCTTCTTAGGCTACTGGACACCATTAGCTCCAGAGGGATCGACCGCAGGACCCGTCCTTGGTGTTCGTTCCCGGAGCCGCGCCGCCGTCCCCCTTACAGAGCCAGAAGCAAGAAGATGGTCCGGAAAATCGGCGGCAGAAGACTTCAGTCTTCACCAAGGTAGCGCACAGCACTGCAGCTGTGCGCCATTGCTCCTCATACACACTTCGCACTCCGGTCACTGAGGGTGCAGGGCGCTGGGGGGGGGCGCCCTGAGCAGCAATAATATCACCTTGGCTGGCAAAATAACCACAATATATAGCCCCAGAGGCTATATATGTGGTAATTACCCCTGCCAGAATACAGAAAAAAGCGGGAGAAAAGTCAGCCGAAAAAGGGGCGGAGCCAACTCCCTCAGCACACTGGCGCCATTATTCCCTCACAGTTCCGCTGGAAGAAGGCTCCCTGACTCTCCCCTGCAGTCTACACTACAGAAAAGGGTAAAAAAGAGAGGGGGGGCACAGATTGAGGCGCAGTAAATATTATAGCAGCTATAAGGGACATAATTCAGTTAGTCCCTGCATTATATAGTGCTCTGGTGTGTGCTGGCATACTCTGTCTCCCCAAAGGGCTTTTGTGGGGTCCTGTCTCCTTTAAGAGCATTCCCTGTGTGTGTGTGTGCGGTGTGTCGGTACGGCTGTGTCGACATGTTTGATGAGGAGACTTATGTGGAGGCGGAGCAGATGCCTATAAATGTGATGTCACCCCCTGCGGGGCAGACACCTGAGTGGATGGACTTATGGAAGGAATTACGTGCAAGTGTCGACTCCTTACATAAAAAATTTGACGACAGGCCAAATACGGGACAGCCGGCTTCTCAGCCCGTGCCTGCCCAGGCAATTCAATGGCCATCAGGGGCTCTAAAACGCCCACTACCTCAGATGGCAGACACAGATGTCGACACGGATACTGATACCAGTGTCGACGACGATGAGTCAAATTTAATGTCCACTAGGGCCATTCGTGGCATGATTGAGGCAATGAAAGAGGTTTTACACCTTTCTGATATAAACCCAGGTACCTCAAAAAAGGGTATTATGTTTGGGGAGAAAAAACTACCAATAGTTTTTCCCTCATCTGAAGAATTAAATGAAGTGTGTGAAGAAACGTGGGCTTTCCCTGATAAGAAATTGGTGATTTCAAAAAAAAATTACTAATGGCGTTCCCTTTCTCGCCAGAGGATAGGTCACGTTGGGAAACTCCCCCTAGAGTGGATAAAGCGCTCACACGTTTGTCTAAAAAGGTGGCACTACCGTCTCCGGATACGGCCGCCCTAAAGGAACCTGCTGATAGAAAGCAGGAGGCTATCCTAAAGTCTATATATACACACACAGGTGTTATACTGAGACCAGCTATTGCTTCAGCGTGGATGTGCAGTGCTGCTGCTGCTTGGTCAGATTCCCTGTCAGAAAATATTGACACCCTGGACAGGGACACTATATTGCTTACCATAGAGCATATAAAAGACTCAGTCTTATACATGAGAGATGCACAGAGGGAGATCTGCCGGCTGGCATCTAGAATAAGTGCATTGTCCATTTCTGCTAGGAGAGGCTTATGGACTCGGCAGTGGACAGGGGATGCAGATTCTAAAAGGCACATGGAAGTTTTGCCTTATAAGGGTGAGGAGTTATTCGGGGACGGTCTCTCAGTCTTGTTTCCACAGCAACAGCTGGGAAGTCAGCATTTTTACCCCATGTCCCCTCACAGCCTAAGAAAGCGCCGTACTATCAGGTGCAGTCCTTTCGAACCCAGAAAAACAGGCGGGGAAAAGGCGGGTCCTTTCTGTCTAGAGGCAGAGGAAGGGGGAAGAAACTGCACCACGCAGCAGGTTCCCAGGAACAAAAGTCCTCCCCCGCTTCTTCCAAATCCGCCGCATGACGGTGGGGCTCCACAGGCGGAGCCAGGTACGGTGGGGGGCCGCCTCAAAAATTTCAGCGATCAGTGGGTTGGGTTCGCTCAAGGGTGGATCCCTGGATCCTTCAAGTAGTAACTCAGGGGTACAAGCTGGAATTCGAGGCGACTCCCCCCCGCCGTTTCCTCAAATCGGCCTTACCGACAATTCCCTCGAGCAGGGAGGCTGTACTAGAGGCAATTCACAAGCTGTATTCCCAGCAGGTGATAGTCAAGGTGCCCCTAATTCAACAAGGACGGGGTTACTATTCCACACTGTTTGTGGTACCGAAACCGGACGGTTCGGTGAGACCCATTTTAAAATTGAAATCCTTGAACACATACATAAAAAAATCAAAGTTCAAGATGGAATCGCTCAGGGCGGTTATTGCAAGCCTGGACGAGGGGGATTACATGGCATCCCTGGACGTCAAGGATGCTTACCTGCATGTCCCCATTTACCATCCTCACCAGGAGTACCTCAGATTTGTGGTACAGGATTGTCATTACCAATTCCAGACACTACCTTTTGGACTGTCCACGGCACCGAGGGTGTTTACCAAGGTAATGGCAGAAATGATGATACTCCTTCGAAAAAAGGGAGTTTTAATTATCCCGTACTTGGACGATCTCCTAATAAAGGCGAGGTCCAGGGAGCAGTTACTGGTCGGAGTAGCACTATCTCGGGAAGTGCTACAACAGCATAGCTGGATTCTAAACATCCCAAAGTCACAACTGGTTCCTTCCACACGCTTACTGTTCCTGGGGATGATTCTGGACACAGAACAGAAAAAAGTGTTTCTCCCGCAGGAGAAAGCCACGGAGCTGTCATCTCTAGTCAGAGACCTCCTAAAACCAAAACGGGTATCGGTGCATCACTGCACACGCGTCCTGGGAAAAATGGTGGCTTCATACGAAGCAATTCCATTCGGCAGGTTCCATGCAAGGACCTTCCAGTGGGACCTCTTGGACAAGTGGTCGGGATCGCATCTTCAGATGCATCAACTGATAACCCTGTCTCCAAGGACCAGGGTGTCTCTACTGTGGTGGCTGCAGAGTGCTCATCTTCTAGAGGGCCGCAGATTCGGCATACAGGACTGGGTCCTGGTGACCACGGATGCCAGCCTTCGAGGCTGGGGAGCAGTCACACAGGGAAGAAACTTCCAAGGACTATGGTCAAGTCAGGAGTGTCACAACTGAGGGCCTGAGCTGACGGGAGGCAGCCTCAGTTGTAGGGGCTGAGATGTACCGGAACCTGGGAGGTTGTATCAGACCCCTGGACATGTAAGTAACATGAATAATAACTGCCCGAAGGCGTGACCACGACAACTTGGATAAAAGTCAATGATGTTTATTATGACAACTCCGCAACACAGCAGCAGTAAAATAAAACGTAAAAGTCAGCAAAGAATAAATACAGTTCCTGGGTACTACAGGATGGCAGGAGCCACAGGGCACTGGTAGTGTGAGATAGTTCTTATGATCTTCTAGATGGAAAGTCCTTACCAGGCCCGACTGTAGCAATGGAGATAACCCAGGATTGTGCCAGCTGGTGTTCCAGGAAAAGCTGGGTTGCTGAAGATAAAACAGCTGCTGTAGATACTGGCTGGAACCAGACTGTTGTTAGCACGGAGTGGATACTGGCTGGAACCAGTTCAATAATAAATGAACTTGGGAGCGATGAAATATGAACTGAAATGTAGAACTTGAGAGCGGAGAAATAATAATACCGGTGGAGAGTGGTAAAGTGTAGAAAGGACACCGGCCCTTTAAGGGAAGCTGTACTCTGCTGGAAGCTGAGCTGGAAGCAGGTAATGTTGTAGCTGGAAACAGATGAATCCACAATGGATTGGAGAGTCAGGCTACACCGCAGGTGGAATGCTGGTGCGGGTCTCTATGGTGGAAGTCTTGAGACAGGAGCTGGAACCTGGAAGACAATCACAGGAGAGAGACAAACAGGAACTAGGTTTGACAACCAAAGCACTGACGCCTTCCTTGCTCAGGCACAGTGTATTTATACCTGCAGCAAGGAAGGGATTAGCTAGGCAATTATGCAGATTATCAATACTGAGAACAGATTGGTGGAAATGATCAGCTGACAGAATCCAAGATGGCTGCGCCCATGCAGACACTTGGAGGGAAGTTTGGTTTGTAATCCATGTGGTAATGAAAACAGTAATGGCGGCGCCGGCCACCGGAGACGGGAGGCGCCAGGCTGACAGATGCACATCCAACCACGCGGACACAGCGGAGGCCGCGGCTGACGTAATCGCCACTCAGACACTCTGCATGCAGAAGTTCAGGGACGGCGGCGGAGGCCGCGGGAGACGCCATGCCAGGTGTAATATGGCGTTTACTGTGACAGCGTCCCAGAGTAACAGGAGAGGATACAGGAATGTACACATCAGGATAACAGATGGAATCCGGTCCTGGAGCGCTGAGCCAGCCTTAGGAGGCATCTGATGGGTAAGAAATGGCGTCCAGATACCCGGATCGTGACAGCACCCCCCCCCCTTTAGGAGTGGCCCCAGGACACTTCTTTGGCTTTTGAGGAAACTTGGAATGGAATTGTCGGACCAAGGCAGGAGCATGGACATCAGAAGCATTGGTCCATGAACGTTCCTCAGGACCATAACCTTTCCAGTCAATAAGATATTGTAGTTGACCGTAACGGTGACGTGAGTCCAGGATCTTGGCCACTTCATACTCAACGCCTCGTTGAGTTTGGACTTTCGGAGTTGGAGGAAGTGAGGAATGAAACCGATTCAAGATCAGCGGTTTCAACAGGGAAACATGGAATGTCCTGGGTATTTTTAAGAAGGGAGGCAACTGGAGTCTGTAAGCAACAGGATTGATGACTTGTTCAATCTTGAAAGGACCGATATAGCGAGGTGCAAACTTCATACTGGGAACTCTTAACCTCAAATTCTTCGTGGATAACCATACCCGATCACCCACCTTGAGAGCAGGAACTGCTCGACGCTTCTTATCCGCAAACTTCTTGTACCTGAACGATGCCTTGAGCAGAGCTGATCGTACGCTCTTCCAGATATTGGCAAACTGATGCAAGGTGATATCCACTGCGGGAACAGAAGTTGCTGGAAGCGGTTGGAACTCAGGGACTTTAGGGTGGAATCCAAAGTTAGTGAAGAATGGTGTTGAAGCAGATGAAGAATGATACTGGTTGTTATGACAGAACTCGGCCCAGGGAAGTAATTGAACCCAGTCATCTTGAGAGGAGGACACATAGATGCGGAGGAAGGCCTCCAAGTCCTGATTCACCCTCTCGGTTTGACCATTGGTCTGAGGATGGTAAGCCGTGGAAAACTTTAGCTTGACTTGGAGGACTTGACATAAACTTCGCCAGAATTTGGCTGTGAATTGAACTCCTCGATCTGAGATAATTTCTTCAGGAAGACCGTGGAGTCGGAAGATCTCTTGTATGAATACTTGAGCCAACTTGGAAGCTGACGGAAGACCGGTGAGAGGAATGAAGTGTGCCATCTTGGTGAACCGGTCAACTACCACCCAGATGGTATTGAACTTGTTGCACATGGGTAAGTCTGTAATGAAATCCATCGACAAGTGGGTCCATGGTCGACGGGGAACGGATAGTGGAACCAGTTGCCCCGCAGGCGACTGGCGGGATACTTTATGTTGGGCACACTTTGGGCAAGATGCAATAAACTCCAAGACGTCCTTTTTCAGAGTTGGCCACCAATAGGACCTAGAGATAAACTCCAGGGTTTTTTGGATACCTGTATGTCCGGCAAAACGGGAAGCATGGGCCCAATGCATGAGCTTCTTCCTTAGCATCGGCTTCACAAAACTTTTCCCTGATGGGGGCGTAGAGTCCATCCCTACCGTGGAGAATGCCAACGGATTTATAATAGGATGCTTGTCTGAAGACTCGGACTCATTTTCTTGCTCCCATGAGCGGGAAAGGGCATCGGCCTTGCGATTCTGAGAGCCCGGACAGAACTGGAGTTTAAAGTCGAACCTGGAAAAGAAAAGTGCCCATCTGGCCTGACGAGGGTTGAGACATTGTGCGCCCTTCAGGTATAAAAGGTTCTTGTGGTCTGTAAGTATGGTGATTGAATGAGAAGCTCCCTCCAACAGATACCTCCACTCTTCTAGAGCGAGCTTGATGGCTAGCAACTCCTGGTCGCCAATGGCATAGTTGCGCTCAGCTGGGGAGAACTTCCGGGAGAAGAAACTGCAAGGGTGTAAATGGCCATCTTTAGCCCTCTGAGATAACACCGCTCCTACTCCAACGGAGGAGGCATCCACCTCTAAGATGAAAGGAGAGTCGATGTCAGGCTGTTTCAGAACAGGCGCAGAGATGAACCTTTGTTTTTAAAGATGAAATGCTTGCATGGCTTCTTCAGACCATTTGGACGGGTTAGCACCCTTCTTAGTGAAAGCAGTAATAGGCGCCACAATGGTGGAAAAGTCTCGTATAAACTTTCGGTAATAGTTGGCGAACCCTAAGAACCTCTGGACCCCTTTGAGGGTTAAGGGTACCGGCCAATTTTGGATTGCTTGTAGTTTCTCAGGATCCATCTCTAGTCCGGAACCGGACACAATGTACCCTAGAAACGGAATGGACTTGACTTCAAAGACGCATTTTTCTAATTTGCAATAGAGATGATTGACACGGAGACGGGACAGAACCTCTTTAACCCAAAAACGATGTTCCTCTAAATCGTTGGCAAAAATGAGGATATCGTCTAGATAGACCACGACATGACGGTATAGAATGTCTCTGAAGATCTCATTGACAAAATGCTGGAAGACAGCTGGAGCATTGCTCAATCCGAAGGGCATGACGAGGTACTCATAATGTCCGTCACGGGTGTTAAAGGCGGTCTTCCACTCGTCACCCTCACGGATCCGGATGAGATTGTATGCACCTCGCAAGTCCAGCTTTGTAAAGATGGTAGCTCCGCGAACTCTGTCAAAGAGCTCAGTAATCAGGGGTAAAGGATAACGGTTCTTGATGGTAATGTCGTTCAAACCTCTGTAGTCGATGCACGGCCGCAGACCACCATCTTTCTTTTTTACAAAAAAGAAGCCTGCGCCGGCTGGAGAAGAAGAAGGTCGAATGAACCCCTTTGCTAGGTTCTCTTTAATATATTCCTCCATAGAATGCGTCTCAGGCAGAGACAACGGATAAGTTCGGCCTCGAGGTGGAACCTTCCCTGGAACGAGATCAATCGGACAGTCCCATTCTCTATGAGGAGGAAGGATATCAGCAGAAGCTTTACTGAACACATCCGTGAAATCTTGATATGGAGGAGGGTGGAACATCAGACGACCTGGGGGAGGAAGAACAGACAGGCAATACTTTAAACAAACATGTCTCAGCACAGGAGGAACCCCATGCCAGGATTTGCGTAGTCGTCCAATCAATTGTAGGATTGTGAAGACGGAGCCATGGAAGGCCCAGGACCACAGGATGTGTGGCTCTTAGAATCACTAAAAAAGAAATAAGTTCGGAATGAAGAACTCCCACTCTCAGACGAACTGGTAGAGTCCTTAAAGAAATAACTGCATCAAAAATTTTGCTGCCATCCACGGCAGTTAAAGAAATGGACGAAGGAAGTCTCTCGGTGGGTAGGGACCACCGTTTAACATAGGCTTCGGTAATAAAGTTCCCAGCTGCTCCGGAATCAAGGAGGGCAATGACGTTCCGATAACGTTGAGCAACTTGAAGCGAGACTGGGAGATTACAATCTTGAGGAGATGGAGAGGAGATCATTACTCCTAGCCGGCCCTCTCCTTGGCGAGCTAGGATTTGGAGTTTGCCCGGACGTTTGGGACAGGCATTAATGGTGTGAGACGGAGCTGCACAATAGAGACAGAGAAACTCGGAGAGACGTCTTCGGCGCTCAGCAGGAGTTAAACGGGAACGGCCAAGTTGCATGGGCTCATCTTTAGATGGTGACAGTTGACGAGGAGGAGGAGCAGAAGATTTTGGAGCAGATGATCTTCCACGCTCAGTTGCTCTCTCTCTGAAACGTAAATCAACTTTCGTGCAGAGTGAGATTAGCTCATCTAACTTAGAAGGTAAGTCTCTGGTAGCTAACTCATCTTTAATACGCTCAGATAAGCCATGCCAGAATGCAGCATACAGGGCCTCGTCGTTCCATGCCAGTTCGGATGCCAGGATCTGGAACTGTATCAGATATTGTCCTACAGTACGTGACCCCTGGCGTAAACGGAGAATCTCGGATGAAGCTGAGGTTACCCGGCCTGGCTCGTCGAAGATGCGCCTGAATGTTGACACGAAGGCAGTGTAGGAAGATAGCAGGGTGTCGGACCTCTCCCATAACGGTGATGCCCAATCAAGGGCTGAGCCACTGAGAAGAGAAATAATGTAGGCAATTTTTGTACGGTCACTGGGAAAATTGCCAGGTTGTAGCTCAAACTGAATCTCACACTGGTTGAGAAATCCCCTGCAGAATCTTGGAGATCCGTCAAATTTTGCTGGCGTTGGAAGATGAAGACGTGGAGCAGAAATGGGTAAGGTGGGTGGGGTTATAGCTGGAGTCACTGTGGTTGACGCACCAGACGCGCCTGATCCATGGAGAGTTGTCTGAATCCCATCCAGCCGAGTAGAGAGATCCTGGAGACAGCGGATGATGTGGCCCTGTGCAGCCTCCTGATGTTCTAGTCGGGCTGCCAGTTCTTGCATCGGCCTGGCCGCTTGATCCTGGTCTCCGGCTGGATTCATTAGGTCAGTGCTTACTGTCACAACTGAGGGCCTGAGCTGACGGGAGGCAGCCTCAGTTGTAGGGGCTGAGATGTACCGGAACCTGGGAGGTTGTATCAGACCCCTGGACATGTAAGTAACATGAATAATAACTGCCCGAAGGCGTGACCACGACAACTTGGATAAAAGTCAATGATGTTTATTATGACAACTCCGCAACACAGCAGCAGTAAAATAAAACGTAAAAGTCAGCAAAGAATAAATACAGTTCCTGGGTACTACAGGATGGCAGGAGCCACAGGGCACTGGTAGTGTGAGATAGTTCTTATGATCTTCTAGATGGAAAGTCCTTACCAGGCCCGACTGTAGCAATGGAGATAACCCAGGATTGTGCCAGCTGGTGTTCCAGGAAAAGCTGGGTTGCTGAAGATAAAACAGCTGCTGTAGATACTGGCTGGAACCAGACTGTTGTTAGCACGGAGTGGATACTGGCTGGAACCAGTTAAATAATAAATGAACTTGGGAGCGATGAAATATGAACTGAAATGTAGAACTTGAGAGCGGAGAAATAATAATACCGGTGGAGAGTGGTAAAGTGTAGAAAGGACACCGGCCCTTTAAGGGAAGCTGTACTCTGCTGGAAGCTGAGCTGGAAGCAGGTAATGTTGTAGCTGGAAACAGATGAATCCACAATGGATTGGAGAGTCAGGCTACACCGCAGGTGGAATGCTGGTGCGGGTCTCTATGGTGGAAGTCTTGAGACAGGAGCTGGAACCTGGAAGACAATCACAGGAGAGAGACAAACAGGAACTAGGTTTGACAACCAAAGCACTGACGCCTTCCTTGCTCAGGCACAGTGTATTTATACCTGCAGCAAGGAAGGGATTGGCTAGGCAATTATGCAGATTATCAATACTGAGAACAGATTGGTGGAAATGATCAGCTGACAGAATCCAAGATGGCTGCGCCCATGCAGACACTTGGAGGGAAGTTTGGTTTGTAATCCATGTGGTAATGAAAACAGTAATGGCGGCGCCGGCCACCGGAGACAGGAGGCGCCAGGCTGACAGATGCACATCCAACCACGCGGACACAGCGGAGGCCGCGGCTGACGTAATCGCCACTCAGACACTCTGCATGCAGAAGTTCAGGGACGGCGGCGGAGGCCGCGGGAGACGCCATGCCAGGTGTAATATGGCGTTTACTGTGACAGCGTCCCAGAGTGACAGGAGAGGATACAGGAATGTACACATCAGGATAACAGATGGAATCCGGTCCTGGAGCGCTGAGCCAGCCTTAGGAGGCATCTGATGGGTAAGAAATGGCGTCCAGATACCCGGATCGTGACAAGGAGACTTCCCTGCACATAAATATTCTGGAACTAAGGGCCATTTACAATGCCCTAAGTCAGGCAAAACCCCTGCTTCAAAACCAGCCGGTACTGATCTAGTCAGACAACATCACGGCAGTCGCCCATGTAAACCGACAGGGCGGCACAAGAAGCAGGATGGCGATGGCAGAAGCCGTAAGGATTCTCCGATGGGCGGAAAATCACATAATAGCACTGTCGGCAGTGTTCATTCCGGGAGTGGACAACTGGGAAGCAGACTTCCTCAGCAGACACGACCTACACCCGGGAGAGTGGGGACTTCATCCAGAAGTCTTCCTACTGTTGGTAAACAGTTGGGAAAGGCCACAGGTGGACATGATGGCGTCCCGCTTCAACAAAAAGCTAAAGAGATATTGCGCCAGGTCAAGGGACCCTCAGGCGATAGCTGTGGACGCGCTAGTGACACCGTGGGTGTACCAGTCGGTTTATGTGTTCCCTCCTCTGCCCCTCATACCAAAGGTACTGAGAATAATAAGAAGGCGAGGAGTAAGAACGATACTCGTGGTTCCGGATTGGCCAAGAAGAGCTTGGTACCCGGAACTTCAAGAAATGTTATCAGAGGACCCATGGCCTCTACCGCTCAGACAGGATCTGCTACAGCAGGGGCCCTGTCTGTTCTAAGACTTACCGCGGCTGCGTTTGATGGCATGGCGGTTGAATTCCGGATCCTAAAGGAGAAGGGCATTCCGGAGGAAGTCATTCCTACGCTGATAAAAGCCAGGAAAGAAGTAACCGCAAACCATTATCACCGCATTTGGCGAAAATATGTTGCGTGGTGTGAGGCCAGGAAGGCCCCCACAGAGGAATTTCAGCTGGGTCGTTTTCTGCACTTCCTACAGTCAGGAGTGACTATGGGCCTAAAATTGGGTTCCATTAAGGTCCAGATTTCGGCTCTGTCGATTTTCTTCCAGAAAGAACTGGCTTCACTGCCTGAAGTTCAGACTTTTGTAAAGGGAGTGCTTCATATTCAGCCCCCTTTTGTGCCTCCTGTGGCACCTTGGGATCTCAATGTGGTGTTGAGTTTCCTAAAATCACATTGGTTTGAGCCACTTAAAACCGTGGATCTCAAATATCTCACGTGGAAAGTGGTCATGTTTTTGGCCTTGGCTTCAGCCAGGCGTGTGTCAGAATTGGCGGCTTTGTCGTGTAAAAGCCCTTATCTGATTTTCCATATGGATAGGGCAGAATTGAGGACTCGTCCCCAGTTTCTCCCTAAGGTGGTATCAGCTTTTCACTTGAACCAACCTATTGTAGTGCCTGCGGCTACTAAGGACTTGGAGGATTCCAAGTTACTGGACGTAGTCAGGGCCTTGAAAATTTATGTTTCCAGGACGGCTGAAGTCAGGAAAACTGACTCGCTTTTTATCCTGTATGCACCCAACAAAATAGGTGCTCCTGCTTCTAAGCAGACTGTTGCTCGCTGGATTTGTAGCACAATTCAGCTGGCACATTCGGCGGCTGGTTTGCCGCATCCTAAATCAGTGAAAGCCCATTCCACGAGGAAGGTGGGCTCATCTTGGGCGGCTGCCCGAGGGGTCTCGGCTTTACAACTTTGCCGAGCTGCTACTTGGTCAGGGGCAAACACGTTTGCTAAATTCTACAAATTTGATACCCTGGCTGAGGAGGACCTTGAGTTCTCTCATTAGGTGCTACAGAGTCATCCGCACTCTCCCGCCCGTTTGGGAGCTTTGGTATAATCCCCATGGTCCTTACGGAGTCCCCAGCATCCACTAGGACGTTAGAGAAAATAAGAATTTACTCACCGATAATTCTATTTCTTGTAGTCCGTAGTGGATGCTGGGCGCCCATCCCAAGTGAGGATTGTCTGCAATACTTGTATATAGTTATTGCCTAACTAAAGGGTTATTGTTGAGCCATCTGTTGAGAGGCTCAGTTGTTATTCATACTGTTAACTGGGTAGAATATCACGAGTTATACGGTGTGATTGGTGTGGCTGGTATGAGTCTTACCCGGGATTCAAAATCCTTCCTTATTGTGTCAGCTCTTCCGGGCACAGTATCCTAACTGAGGTCTGGAGGAGGGTCATAGGGGGAGGAGCCAGTGCACACCAGGTAGTACCAAATCTTTCTTTTAGTGTGCCCAGTCTCCTGCGGAGCCGTCTATTCCCCATGGTCCTTACGGAGTCCCCAGCATCCACTACGGACTACGAGAAATAGAATTATCGGTGAGTAAATTCTTATTATTAATATTATTATAGAATGAAAAGCTTACGCTGCTCCTCATCTCTATGGGGGGAATTAAAGTGTTTTGCGCACCAGCAGCCACTAGATGGCGTCCAATCAAACAGTTCAAGGGTTGCTCCATGTGGGCGCGCACAGCCACCGGCGCTGACATCTCTGTTCTGTTCCGGCATGTTGATGGGCTGGAAGCTAGTATTATATATATATATATATATATATATATATATATATATTAGTGATGTGCACCGGACATTTTTCGGGTTTTGTGTTTTGGTTTTGGATTCGGTTCCGAGGCCGTGTTTTGGATTCGGACGCGTTTTGGCAAAACCTCCCTGAAAATTTTTTGTCGGATTCGGGTGTTTTTTTTTTTACAAAAAAACCTCAAAAGCAGCTTAAATCATAGAATTTGGGGGTCATTTTGATCCCATAGTATTATTAACCTCAATAACCATAATTTCCACTAATTTCCAGTCTATTCTGAACACCTCACACCTCACAATATTATTTTTAGTCCTAAAATTTGCACCGAGGTCGCTGGATGACTAAGCTAAGCGACACAAGTGGCCGACACAAACACCTGGCCCATCTAGGAGTGGCACTGCAGTGTCAGGCAGGATGGCACTTCAAAAAAATAGTCCCCAAACAGCACATGATGCAAAGAAAAAAAGAGGCGCAATAAGCGACACAAGTGGCCGACACAAACACCTGGCCCACAGAATTTTTTTTTAAGGGGAGTAGACCAAGTAGAGAATCACTTCCCCGTAGTGCCCAATCCAGTTGTCAAATTTTTATAAAATCTTTTTCACCTCTACAAACTCATCTGTCACCAAACTATTCTGTTTCTCTACAGTTTCCTCTTCCTCTTTTGCGTTCACACAGGGTGGTACAATACATGGACCCAAGTACAGTTCAAACTCCACATGCCTAGGTCCTTCAGAGTTCTGCCCGAACCCAGTATATCTCAACAGCACGATGACACCAGTATTATTGCAGTGTGCCTTGTCATGCACAAAGGGTGGAGAATGGGGATACTGGTGAAGGGACATTTTGTATAGACACTGATATGCCTGTTGGTGAATGGCAAACCTGACATTTTCTTTTTCATTTTCTTCTACTTTCTCTCCTCTAGAGATGTTTCTTTTTTCATTTTTTTTTTTTCGAGTTATACTCATGGTACTCTACATTGCAAACACACGATAGTAAATTAAGATACAAAAATGTGTGTTCCCTACAGGAAAAGGCAGTCTGGAGGACAAAGGGGTATGGCCAGGAGTCCTCAGGACTGTGGTCAGGTGGACACGGTACGCCAGTAGCCCCCAGAGCATACCTTCCAAGTCTAGCTGAGGTGGCACACGGTCTGACTCATCTAGGCAAAGAGGGTAGGTGCAGGCTGATGAGAGTCTACTGGTGTGCGCCAGGATTCTATTCTCATGCAGGTAAGAGAGCAATGACCTGTCTTAATTGCTTGAGGAAGAATATTGGTAAAGCAATACCAACAGAGCCATCCCATATCCCTCCTGCAGACGGATCTTTTCAGGAAATACAAATCGACTTCGTACAGTTAACACCCTTTAGGAATTATTGTTATGTATTGGTGTGCACTGATGTTTTCTCAAACTGGGTAGAGGCATTTGCTGCCGCCACGGATGCTTCTGTGTTTACCGCAAAGAAAAATTGCGCAGAAATTTGTGTGTAGATAATGGTACCCCTAGAAGTAGGAGCAAATTGTACTATTGTGATCATAGATACTGCCACTAGTATTATGTAGCTTCGGAACCACTCCCAGATCTTCACTTAACGAATCACCCTCTTCGAAATTTGGTTTTATTTTTGGTATTTGTGGGGGGTTTTTTTGTTTGTGTTTGGAAGACAACCTCATGTCATGATTGATCCGCAAAATCATCAGAAATACACCAATGAGGTGACAGTACAGTACCTTATGGAGATGAGCCAGCATTTGAGAACTTGACAAAAGAACTTGAAACTGTTGATTGCTGGTATGCCAAATGCTAACTGTCTTGATTGTGAACCATGAGACTGTGTGATTGTTCTTACGCTCTGGTTGCCTAATAGACAGGTGGGAAGGACCATACCAAGATTTGTTGACAGCACTAAAGGTCGCCGAAAGAGAGACTTGGGTCCACTCGTCCCACTGCAAGAAGGTCGCTGACCTGGAGAGAACTCGTGACAAAGTAGTTTATTGCTCACATTCATCGAGTTTGTGTGTTCGAAGTGAACTGTGTGTTCAAAGAGCAAGGTGGGGAGCAAAGTGAACCGTGTGTTCCAAGTGAACTGTGTGTTCAAAGGGCAAGGCAAAGAGATCGCAAAAGTATCACCAGAGACTCTGTTCCGTAAAGACTGAGAGGCGGCACTGTTGAACACTACCTGAGCGTACTAAAGGACTGCAGAAAGACCAGTCATTGTAATTGATTTGTTATGAACAAGAGTTGTTTTGTTCTATTTCTCTTTTCTCTCTTTCCCGCTGACAAACATTTTCTTTCAGGATATTCTATTTTTGCGAGGTTTTTTTTTATGAGGAGTCGAGTGTGGGACTGGAACTGGTTCTGGAGAAAGGAGTGATTTCCTTATAGGATCCCAGGATTAGCCGATCAGTTTGTTAAAATCAGAGAAAAATCAAAGTTCTAGTAGTTATGGAGTTCAGAGGTAATCAGGAACAGTCAGACAATGGCTATTCACACACTGCAGATAAAGAGCTCATTAATATATGTGGAAGAAAGGTTTATGAGTGGCTCTCCCCGAACTCCGAAGGTTTATGTTATTTAGGAAGGACACTACTTATAACCCTTGTTCAGAAAATGATAGGAATATGTAGAACATGAAAATTTTATATGTCACTTTCACGATTTGTTTGTGTCTTCTTCATCTACCCAGCAGAACCTCAATCGAATCCAAACATCAGTGTACAAAGACGTAGGTACATGTATGTGTGAAATGTTCGTCGCAAATCAGACATTATAGGCCAAAGCACTGTCCCAGCATACTCTATAGGTTGAATGTTGTCCCACACCCAACCAGTGGTCCCGTGGCCACCGAGTGCATATAGAGGATGTCTCGTCCTCCTCCCTGTCTTCCCCAAATATAGTCAAGTGTCTGATTTGCGAAATGCATACATACTTGTGTCTAGGTCACCGATTATGGTATGAAATATTTTTTCTTATGTTAATAATTGATGGCAGTTATTGTTTACTGCCAAAGGGTGGACTGTCGAAGTAAAAAAAAAATTACATAAAGAGAACATACAAACTACACACATTATGAGTCGCTATACTTGCAAATACGCGCAGCGAGCACAGCAATATATGGCAACACACACATTTACACGGACATGCCACAGAGACGGATTCAACACTTATTTCATGCAGTACATAATTATAATAATATCAAGCGCCAGACATCATGATGATTTAAAATTATATATAATGAAGTAATGTCATGTATGTGTATTAGTTGAACGAAACCAGATACACCTGTCATGTTTGGTATTTAAGCAACCAGCTTAATGTGTAGATTAATTTGATACTTGTTATTAAGTTATAGGACATTGCAACAAATAATTATGATTACATGTATGAAAGCTAAAAATCACTCTTATTAGGACAGTGGACAGGAAGCTCAGGCCAGCCCCTTTGGACGTCCCCAAGGCTGAACCTGTTCAGCATATACAAAGAGACTAGTGACTCATCATGAATGAGTGAGTCCCCTCCCCCAGAAACTAGATAACACATTGCTGACCACAGAGGAAGGCAGTTCCTGTTTTGGTCTCAGGGGAAGATGGAGTCCCATCACGCTCAGTGGTAGAGGTAGCGCTCAGTGATAGGGGTAGCGCGCAGTGATAGGGGTAGCGTTCAGTGATAGAGGCAATGCTCAGTGATAGAGGTAACGCTCAGGGATAGAGGCAACGCTCAGTAATAGAAGTAACACTCAGCAATAGAGGTAGTGCTCAGTGATAGAGGCAACACTTAGTGATAGAGGTAACACTCAGCATTAGAGGTAGTGCTCAGTGATAGAGGCAACACTTAGTGACAGAGGTAACACTCAGCGATAGAGGTAGTGCCCAGTGATAGAGGCAACACTTAGTGATAGAGGTAATGCTCAGTCCTACAGACAGCGGTCAGTGATAGAGGTAACAGTCAGTGATAGAGGTAGCGCTCAGTCCTAGATGTAGCTCTCAATCCTAATGGTAGCGCTTAGTCCTAGAGGTAAAAGTCAGTCCTAGAGGAAACGCTCAGTCCTAGAGGCAATGCTCTGTGTACATAGAGTTAACTCTCAGTCCTAGAGGTAACGCTCAGTGATAGAGGTAACTCTCGGTCATAAATATAGCTGTAAGACCTAGAGATAACATGCAGTCCTAAAGGTAATGTTCAGTCCTAGAGATAATGCTCAGTCCTAGATGCAACGCTAAGTCCTAGATGCAGCACTCAGTCCTAGATGCAGCACTCAGTCCTAGAGGTAACGCTCAGTGATAGAGGTAACAGTCAGGCTTAGAGGTAACGTTCAGTGATAGAGGTATTGCTCAGTCCTAGAGGTAGCGCTCAGTGATAGAGGTAACTCTCAGTCCTAGAGGTAACGCTCAGTGATAGAGGTAACATTCAGTCCTAGAGGTAACTCTGTCCAAGAGGTAGCGCTCAAGCCTAGAGGTAACTTTCAGTCCTAGAGGTAACTCTGTGATAGAGGTAACACTCAATGATAGAGGCAGCGGTCAGTGATAGAGGTAACATTCAGTCCTAGAGGTAACAGTCAGTGATAGAGGTAGCGCTCAGTGATAGAGGTAATGCTCAGTCCTAGAGGTAGCGCTCAGTGATAGAGGTAACTCTCAGTCCTAGAAGTAACGCTCAGTGATAGAGGTAACATTCAGTCCTAGAGGTAACTGTGTCCTAGAGGTAGCGCTCAAGCCTAGAGGTAACTTTCAGTCCTAGAGGTAACTCTCAGTGATAGAGGTAACACTCAATGATAGAGGCAGCGGTCAGTGATAGAGGTAACATTCAGTCCTAGAGGTAACAGTCAGTGATCAAGGTAGCGCTCAGTGATAGAGGTAGCGCTCAGTCCTAGAGGTAGCGCTCAGTACTAGAGGTAGACTTACAGGCCTAGAGGTAGACGCTTAGTGATAGAGGTAATGCTCAGTGAGAGAGGTAACTCAGTCCTAGAGGTAATGCTCAGTCCTAGAGGTAGCTCTCAATCCTAATGGTAGTGCTTAGTCCTAGAGGTAACGCTCAGTCCTAGAGGTAGCTCTCAATCCTAATAGTAGCGCTTAGTCCTAGTGGTAACAGTCAGTCCTAGAGGCAACGCTCTGTGTACATAGAGGTAAATCTCAGTCCTAGAGGTAACGCTCA
Source organism: Pseudophryne corroboree (assembly GCF_028390025.1). Lineage (NCBI taxonomy): Eukaryota > Metazoa > Chordata > Amphibia > Anura > Myobatrachidae > Pseudophryne > Pseudophryne corroboree. Next base: position 78,004 of record NW_026970536.1, read on the forward strand.
GTGATTAAGGTAACTCTCTGTCATAAAGATAGCTGTAAGACCTAGAGATAACGGGAGGGGGGGGGGTGTCATTCCGAGCTGATCGCTCGCTAGCTACTTTTAGCAGCCGTGCAAACGCATTGTCTCCGCCCACTGGGGAGTGTAGTTTCGCTTTGCAGAAGTGCGAACGCCTGTGCAGCAGAGCGCCTGCAAAATCATTTTGTGCAAAACAAGACCAGCCCTGTGGTTACTCTTCGTGTGCGTTGATTCTAATGACAGGGGGATGGCTCTTGATGTCACACACCCACCCAGCCACGCCTGCATTTTTCCCGACACGCCTGCGTTTTTCTAAGCACTCCCTGAAAACGGTCGGTTGACACCCAGAAACGCCCACTTCAAGTCAATCTTCCTGCGTTCGGCCATGCGTCTAAAAGCTTCGCTAGAACCTGTGCAAAACCACGATGCTCTTTGTACCCGTACGTCGCGCGTGCGCATTGCGGTGCATACGCATGCCAGATTAGCCATTTTTTTCGCTGATCGCTGCGCTGCGAACAACGGCAGCCAGCGATCAACTCAGAATGACCCCCAACATGTAGTTCTAAATGTAACGTTCAGTCATAGAGGTAACACTCATTCCTAGAGGTAATGTTCAGTCCTAGAGGTAACGCTCATTCCTAGAGGTAACGCTCAGTCCTAGAGGTAACACTCAGTCCTACAGGTAATGTTCAGTGATAGAGGTAATGTTCAGTGCTAGTGGTAGCGCTCAGTCCTAGAGGTAACTCAGTCCTAGAGGTAACTCAGTCCTAGAGGTAGCTCTCAGGCCTGGAGGTAACTTTCAGTCCTAGAGGTAACTCTCAGTGATAGATGTAGCGCTCAGTGATAGAGGTAACGCTCAGTTATAGAGGTAACGCTCAGTGATAGAGGTAACGCTCAGTGATAGAGGTAACGCTCAGTGATAGAGGTAACGCTCAGTGATAGAGGTAGCGCTCAGTGATAGTGGTAACGCTCAGTGATAGAGGTAACGCTCAGTGATAGAGGTAACGCTCAGTTATAGAGGTAACGCTCAGTGATAGAGGTAGCGCTCAGTGATAGTGGTAACGCTCAGTGATAGAGGTAACGCTCAGTGATAGAGGTAACGCTCAGTGATAGTGGTAACGCTCAGTGATAGAGGTAACGCTCAGTGATAGTGGTAGGGCTCAGTGATAGAGGTAGGGCTCAGTGATAGAGGTAACGCTCAGTGATAGAGGTAACGCTCAGTGATAGTGGTAACGCTCAGTGATAGTGGTAGGGCTCAGTGATAGAGGTAACGCTCAGTGATAGTGGTAGGGCTCAGTGATAGAGGTAACGCTCAGTGATAGAGGTAACGCTCAGTGATAGAGGTAACGCTCAGTGATAGTGGTAGGGCTCAGTGATAGAGGTAACGCTCAGTGATAGTGGTAGGGCTCAGTGATAGAGGTAACGCTCAGTGATAGAGGTAACGCTCAGTGATAGAGGTAACGCTCAGTGATAGAGGTAACGCTCAGTGATAGTGGTAACGCTCAGTGATAGTGGTAGGGCTCAGTGATAGAGGTAACGCTCAGTGATAGAGGTAACGCTCAGTGATAGTGGTAGGGCTCAGTGATAGAGGTAACGCTCAGTGATAGAGGTAACGCTCAGTGATAGTGGTAACGCTCAGTGATAGTGGTAGGGCTCAGTGATAGAGGTAACGCTCAGTGATAGTGGTAGGGCTCAGTGATAGAGGTAACACTCAGTGATAGTGGTAGGGCTCAGTGATAGAGGTAACGCTCAGTGATAGAGGTAACGCTCAGTGATAGTGGTAGGGCTCAGTGATAGAGGTAGCGCTCAGTGATAGTGGTAGCGCTCAGAGATAGAGGTAACATTCAGTGACAGAGGTAACGCTCAGTGATAGTGGTAGGGCTCAGTGATAGAGGTAACGCTCAGTGATAGAGGTAACGCTCAGTGATAGTGGTAGGGCTCAGTGATAGAGGTAACGCTCAGTGATAGAGGTAACGCTCAGTGATAGTGGTAACGCTCAGTGATAGTGGTAGGGCTCAGTGATAGAGGTAACGCTCAGTGATAGAGGTAACGCTCAGTGATAGAGGTAACGCTCAGTGATAGTGGTAACGCTCAGTGATAGTGGTAGGGCTCAGTGATAGAGGTAACGCTCAGTGATAGAGGTAACGCTCAGTGATAGTGGTAGGGCTCAGTGATAGAGGTAACGCTCAGTGATAGAGGTAACGCTCAGTGATAGTGGTAACGCTCAGTGATAGTGGTAGGGCTCAGTGATAGAGGTAACGCTCAGTGATAGTGGTAGGGCTCAGTGATAGAGGTAACGCTCAGTGATAGAGGTAACGCTCAGTGATAGAGGTAACGCTCAGTGATAGAGGTAACGCTCAGTGATAGTGGTAACGCTCAGTGATAGTGGTAGGGCTCAGTGATAGAGGTAACGCTCAGTGATAGAGGTAACGCTCAGTGATAGTGGTAGGGCTCAGTGATAGAGGTAACGCTCAGTGATAGAGGTAACGCTCAGTGATAGTGGTAACGCTCAGTGATAGTGGTAGGGCTCAGTGATAGAGGTAACGCTCAGTGATAGTGGTAGGGCTCAGTGATAGAGGTAACACTCAGTGATAGTGGTAGGGCTCAGTGATAGAGGTAACGCTCAGTGATAGAGGTAACGCTCAGTGATAGTGGTAGGGCTCAGTGATAGTGGTAGCGCTCAGAGATAGAGGTAACATTCAGTGACAGAGGTAACGCTCAGTGATAGTGGTAGGGCTCAGTGATAGAGGTAACGCTCAGTGATAGTGGTAACGCTCAGTGATAGTGGTAGGGCTCAGTGATAGAGGTAACGCTCAGTGATAGTGGTAGGGCTCAGTGATAGAGGTAACGCTCAGTGATAGTGGTAGGGCTCAGTGATAGAGGTAACGCTCAGTGATAGTGGTAGGGCTCAGTGATAGAGGTAACGCTCAGTGATAGTGGTAACGCTCAGTGATAGTGGTAGGGCTCAGTGATAGTGGTAGGGCTCAGTGATAGAGGTAACGCTCAGTGATAGAGGTAACGCTCAGTGATAGAGGTAACGCTCAGTGATAGAGGTAACGCTCAGTGATAGTGGTAACGCTCAGTGATAGTGGTAACGCTCAGTGATAGTGGTAGGGCTCAGTGATAGAGGTAACGCTCAGTGATAGTGGTAGGGCTCAGTGATAGAGGTAACGCTCAGTGATAGTGGTAGGGCTCAGTGATAGAGGTAACGCTCAGTGATAGAGGTAACGCTCAGTGACAGAAGTAATACTCGGTGATAGAGGTAGCGCTCAGTGATAGAGGTAACACTCAGTGATAGTGGTAGGGCTCAGTGATAGAGGTAATGCTCAGTGACAGAAGTAATACTCAGTGATAGAGGTAGCGCTCAGTGATAGAGGTAACACTCAGTGACAGAAGTAATGCTCAATGATAGAGGTAACACTCAGTGACAGAAGTAATGCTCAGTGATAGAGGTAGCGCTCAGTGATAGAGGTAACGCTCAGTGATAGTGGTAGGGCTCAGTGATAGAGGTAACGCTCAGTGATAGTGGTAGGGCTCAGTGATAGAGGTAACGCTCAGTGATAGTGGTAGGGCTCAGTGATAGAGGTAACGCTCAGTGATAGTGGTAGGGCTCAGTGATAGAGGTAACGCTCAGTGATAGTGGTAGGGCTCAGTGATAGAGGTAACGCTCAGTGATAGTGGTAGGGCTCAGTGATAGAGGTAACGCTCAGTGATAGAGGTAACGCTCAGTGACAGAAGTAATACTCGGTGATAGAGGTAGCGCTCAGTGATAGAGGTAACACTCAGTGATAGTGGTAGGGCTCAGTGATAGAGGTAATGCTCAGTGACAGAAGTAATACTCAGTGATAGAGGTAGCGCTCAGTGACAGAAGTAATACTCGGTGATAGAGGTAGCGCTCAGTGATAGAGGTAACGCTCAGTGATAGTGGTAGGGCTCAGTGATAGAGGTAATGCTCAGTGATAGAGGTAACGCTCAGTGACAGAAGTAATACTCGGTGATAGAGGTAGCGCTCAGTGATAGAGGTAACACTCAGTGATAGTGGTAGGGCTCAGTGATAGAGGTAATGCTCAGTGACAGAAGTAATACTCAGTGATAGAGGTAGCGCTCAGTGATAGAGGTAACACTCAGTGACAGAAGTAATGCTCAATGATAGAGGTAACACTCAGTGACAGAAGTAATGCTCAGTGATAGAGGTAGCGCTCAGTGATAGAGGTAACGCTCAGTGATAGAGGTAGCGCTCAGTGATAGAGGTAACGCTCAGTGATAGAGGTAACGCTCAGTGATAGAGGAGGTAACACTCAGTGATAGAGGTAACACTCAGTGATAGAGGTAGGGCTCAGTAATAGAGATAACGCTCAGTGACAGAAGTAACGCTCAGTGATAGAGGTAATGCTCAGTGATAGAGGTAGCGCTCAGTGATAGAGGTAGCGCTCAGTGATAGAGGTAGGGCTCAGTGATAGAGGCAGCGCTCAGTGATAGAGGTCGCTCAGTGATAGAGGTAGGGCTCAGTGATAGAGGCAGCGCTCAGTGATAGAGGTAACATTGAGTTATAGAGGTAGCGCTCAGTGATATATGTAACGCTCATTGATAGAGGTAGCGCTCAGTGATAGAGGTAGCGCTCAGTGATAGCGGTAACGCTCAGTGATAGAGGTAGTGCTCAGTGATAGTGGTAGTGCTCAGTGATAGAGGTAACGCTCAGTGATAGAGGCAGCGCTCAGTGATAGAGGTAACACTCAGTGATAGAGGTAACACTCAGTGATAGAGGTAACACTCAGTGATAGAGGTAACACTCAGTGATAGAGGTAACATTCAGTGATAGAGGTAGCGCTCAGCGATAGAGGTAACATTCATTGATAGAGGTAACGCTCAGTGATAGAGGTAACATTCAGTGAAAGAGGTAACACTCAGTGATAGAGGTAACACTCAGTGATAGAGGTAACATTCAGTGATAGAGGTAACGCTCAGTGATAGAGGTAACGCTCAGTGATAGAGGTAGCGCTCAGTGATAGAGGTAGCGCTCAGTGATAGAGGTAGCGCTCAGTGACAGCAGTAGCGCTCAGTCATAGAAGTAACGCTCAGTGATAGAGGTAGCGCTCAGTGATAGAGGTAGCGCTCAGTGATAGAGGTAGGGCTCAGTGATAGAGGCAGCGCTCAGTGATAGAGGTAACATTGAGTTATAGAGGTAGCGCTCAGTGATATATGTAACGCTCATTGATAGAGGTAGCGCTCAGTGATAGAGGAAATGCTCAATGATAGAGGCAGCACTCAGTGACAGAGGTAACATTCAGTGATAGAGGTAGAGCTCAGTTATAGAGGTAGCGCTCAGTGATAGAGGTAACACTCAGTGATAGAGGTAACGCTCAGTGATAGTGGTAGCACTCAGTGACAGAGGTAACATTCAGTGATAATGGTAGTGCTCAGTGATAGAGGTAGCGCTCAGTGATAGAGGTAGCGCTCAGTGATAGAGGTAGCGCTCAGTGATAGAGGTAGCGCTCAGTGATAGAGGTAGCGCTCAGTGATAGAGGTAGCGCTTAGTGATAGAGGCAACTCTCAGTGATAGAGGTAACGCTCAGTGATAGAGGTAACTCTCAGTGATAGAGGTAACGCTCAGTGATAGAGGCAACTCTCAGTGATAGAGGTAGCGCTCAGTGATAGAGGTAGCGCTCAGTGATAGAGGTAGCGCTCAGTGATAGAGGTAGCGCTCAGTGATAGAGGCAGTGCTCAGTGATAGAGGTAACGCTCAGTGATAGAGGCAGCGCTCAGTGATAGAGGTAACACTCAGTGATAGAGGTAACACTCAGTGATAGAGGTAACATTCAGTGATAGAGGTAGCGCTCAGCGATAGAGGTAACATTCATTGATAGAGGTAACGCTCAGTGATAGAGGTAATATTCAGTGAAAGAGGTAACACTCAGTGATAGAGGTAACACTCAGTGATAGAGGTAACATTCAGTGATAGAGGTAACGCTCAGTGATAGAGGTAACGCTCAGTGATAGAGGTAGCGCTCAGTGATAGAGGTAGCGCTCAGTGATAGAGGTAGCGCTCAGTGACAGCGGTAGCGCTCAGTCATAGAAGTAACGCTCAGTGATAGAGGTAATGCTCAGTGATAGAGGTAGCGCTCAGTGATAGAGGTAGCGCTCAGTGATAGAGGTAGGGCTCAGTGATAGAGGCAGCGCTCAGTGATAGAGGTAACATTGAGTTATAGAGGTAGCGCTCAGTGATATATGTAACGCTCATTGATAGAGGTAGCGCTCAGTGATAGAGGAAATGCTCAATGATAGAGGCAGCACTCAGTGACAGAGGTAACATTCAGTGATAGAGGTAGAGCTCAGTTATAGAGGTAGCGCTCAGTGATAGAGGTAACACTCAGTGATAGAGGTAACGCTCAGTGATAGTGGTAGCACTCAGTGACAGAGGTAACATTCAGTGATAATGGTAGTGCTCAGTGATAGAGGTAGCGCTCAGTGATAGAGGTAGCGCTCAGTGATAGTGGTAGCGCTCAGTGATAGAGGTAGCGCTTAGTGATAGAGGCAACTCTCAGTGATAGAGGTAACGCTCAGTGATAGAGGTAATGCTCAGTGAAAGAGGTAGTGCTCAGTGATAGAGGTAGCGCTCAGTGATAGAGGTAAAGCTCAGTGATAGAGGTAGCGCTTAGTGATAGAGGCAACTCTCAGTGATAGAGGTAACGCTCAGTGATATAGGTAGCGCTCAGTGATAGAGGTAATGCTCAGTGATAGAGGTAACGCTCAGTGATAGAGGCAACATTCAGTTATAGAGGTAGCGCTCAGTGATAGAGGTAGCGCTCAGTGATAGACGTAACACTCAGTGATAGAGGTAACGCTCAGTGATAGTGGTAGCGCTCAGAGATAGAGGTAGCGCTCAGTGATAGAGGTAACATTCAGTGATAGAGGCAACATTCAGTTATAGAAGTAGCGCTCAGTGATAGTGGTAGCGTTTAGTGATAGAGGCAACTCTCAGTGATAGAGGTAACGCTCAGTGAAAGAGGTAATGCTGAGAATACTGATTTACATACAGGACTAAAAGCAACACTTTCAAAAAAAGACATCTTATACACTTTAAATGAAGCCGCTGCGGCCGCTAGACCTAATACACAACATACGTACTTATTACACCATTAGCGTACAGAGTCCCGTACTGTGTACGGACTTTGCGTACAAACGCCGCGCTAGCTGTACAAAGTACACACAGCACGTACACACCCAAAGTTACACAGTAAACCCTTAACAGTTATACATGCGATAGTAACACACTTTAAACCTTAGCTGGGAAAGAATACACGACACCAGATTGTATTTAAACGGCTGGGTTCCGACACCACAGCCTATTACTGAAAGGGGGTTACAATCACAAAGCAATACAATACAATAGAATAATGGCTACAGTCAATGTTACATACTTTTGGTTTCGCCTGCGCTTCCCGGTCCGGTCCGCAGTCATCACGGGTGATGACCTTCAGAGTCTGTGATAGTGACCTGGCCTGCAGCTGGCTCTTTATACAGTAGATCAAAACATAATACAATAGACACTGTGTGCTCTTCTTCCATTGGTTCGGGGGTGGGACATATCCTGTGCATCGGGGATCATTGGTCAGCTCAAGAAGTGGGCGATGGCTAGGACTTGAGTTGTGGTTTCTGTTGTTTGCATCTGAGTTCCCGCCCCATGACCAGTTAAACCCATCACATTAATCATACATAAATCTGGTATTATTAATAACTAAATGTGGTAATATATAATAATGCTCTTATTCCCACCAGATTAATGTTTACGTGACTCTGAACAATATGATCCCACACATGATATGATTATCTATTTCCATCCTCAAGATATACATATGTCCACATATATCCATATACTCATATATATATATATATATATATATACACACACACACACACACACACACACACACACATACTCCTGCTATTACAATTTGTTAGGAATTATATATATATATGTGTATATATATATATATATATATATATGTATATATATATATATATATATATATATATATATATGTATATATATATATATATATATATTTATACAAACACATCTCCAAGAGTTTAGACTATGAATGTTAATATCTTAGATTTCTAAATGTCTGGTTTGTGTTTTGGTTAGCTATTGTTAATTGAGTTTCTAACAGCTTCGGTTCCTGGGTATTGTCTCTTCGTTTGTTTTTGTCTTCAGGTGAGACAATGACAATCCAGTACTTATTGTTTTAAATAGAAACTCGGCTATCCTAGTAAACAAAGGTGTTTGCCTTCTTCATAGAATTTCAAAGCTTAGTGTAAATAAGGCCATTGTATTTTAGTCTCTGGGAGTTTTAATTTATGTGTGACCGATCTTCATGCTATTTAGAAGAAAAAGCAGACAGTGTGGGATTTATACAATATATAGATTAGATTTATGATATGTCTTTGTGGCTTTTCCATGAGGGTACAAACTCCACTGTAATTACTCATACCACGCTCTAATTCGCAGGACCATGGGAGCGACCATACGCAATTTGCGAATATGTGCAATCACAGCCGAACACGTACACACATGGAGGCCATCTATGTGGTGTTTGTACGTAATGTATGTGTTGTAATATTTTCTGACTTCGACAGTCCACCCTTTGGCAGTCATCAATAACTGCCACTAACTAATCAATAAACAAAAAAAAATATTACCTATACAATATATACAAAAGCTTGGATGATCGGGGAAGAGTTGTAGGTGGGAAATGTATGACCTAGTGGGTTAGTAAAAAGCATGTATGTATGAATCCATGTCTGAGGGGCATGTATTATCATGCCGTATATGTTCTAGATAAGCTTCGAGGTATTGCGAAGTATACATTAAATCCTTCTCATCCCGTATTAAGGGTCTGTAAATGGGCCAACAAACACTACCGAGCGCTTTTCGGCTTCTTGTTCCAACAAATGGGGTGCACATTTAGTTGATGATACATGGAGGGGGAAACATATGTGAGTGCTAGTATATGTGGATATCACCTGTCGACTATGTGTGCCATTAGCTGGAGGTTGCAGAGATGAAGATAAGACACATATATAAAATACATTCACATAAACATTTTGGGTAGGGCTGATGTCTTTTCCGGATGGATGTATCTGGACAGAGGGGGAAACAAAAGAAAAACGGGTGAAAGAAACAGGCCATGAAATTAATTTGCAATCCTTATCATAACACTGTCTCTATGGATGGGTCATAAATTAAATCTGCTGCTATAACAGCGTTCTCGCTCCTTAGACTCATCAAATTTGTGCTGTGCTTGCGCCGCATTAGAATTTGAACACACCTAAATATCGAACCAATAATTATGACGATTCCCAGGATACAAAGGAGAAACTTCCCCACACTCATAATGACATTCTGAGCCCACTCTCCTAAACCTGAGAACCATTTGCGTGGGTTCAACCATGAGACCCAGCCGGTCAGTTCATTACTCACAGTCGCTAAGGTAAGGTTGTGCTTCCTCCTGAACTCCCACTTCAACTGCAAGATATCGTCCATCTTTTGATTGATGATCTCCGTGGGGTCGTCAGTGCTGTTTGTAATATACGTACAACACTTCACACCATATTGAGTTGCCAAAGTAACACAGTACCCACCTGTCACGGCTGTGATATAATTAAGGACCATTCTGTGCTGAATCAGTTCCTTCTTGTAAGCTTGTAACTCCCTTCCCGTATACCTGAAGGTGTCGTCATACATCTCAGTGATATTATCTATCAAGTTCGCTAGCGTATGGATATACCTATAATTTATAGTTCCTCTGGCAGTACGGGTGATGTCTAATGCGAGAAGGAACTGAATCCCGGTGGATTCGTGGATCAAATAAGAGGCTGTGTGCTCTGCCCTATCTATGAGGTGTCTCTTGATAATGTGTTCATAGTGAGTATGAGTATAAGGAGCCTGAGCACTGCGGTGAACGTCTTTCATTTTATCATGGGTTATGGTCAGGACCTCCGGTAGTACTCTCCCAATATAACACAATCCCTCTGAGCTCGGGGCAAGCCACTTGTACGCCTTCCTCCCACATATGAAATAGGCATCATCTGGGAGAACATAGGGGACAAAATATAACATCACCATATTACAAATTTTCCAAGTAAAGAAACCAATCCCTAGTTCTCCCATCTGCTCAGTACAAGTATCGGGCTGGATGATATGAGCACAGTACCCTGGCGATGCTTTTCCAACCCACATGGTCTTGCTTCCTCGAGTATACCTATACCGAAAATACCTTCCACTGTTGGCTATTTGGCGTACAAGTTCAGAGTCTATGGGTATTCTATCAGCTCTGTGTGAAAAGGTCATTGTCTGGTTACTCCACGTCACTTCCCAATTTCCCGGTTTTCGGTAATTGGAAATATTAAAACACAATAAGGACCTGTCTACATGATACTGGTGGATCTTCAAACTAGGGGGCCTAGAGATGTTGAATTTCTTGTCCACCAGTCTCCCACCCCGTAATTCAAGTACCTCATCTATTGTTAAAGGGTATGGTACTAATCCTGACTTGCTCTGACCTTGAGGTACCTGTGAGCACACCCAGCATTCTGTCTGGTTTAAGACCTTACCCACTAGTGAGTGGTAATCACTCAACGGATGACGGTCCATGTCGATATTAAGGTTGGACTGACATCTCTGGATGCACCCATCCTCAACTATATTCTCACAATTCCTACAAATACAATATTCATCAGACAATAACCTCTCACAGTGCCTCCGAGCTCCCTGACTACCAGAGCGCTTACTGATGCCAGCCTTTACTAAAGTGATGTGCTGATCCTGAGATCCTACAAATTCATACTTGCCATCAGAACCCATTCCAGATCCCTGATCGACCTCTCTGGGACCCTCACCAAAACAAACTGTCCTTATCAAAACCAGAATTACTAACAGAACCCGAAACGCAGTCTCTTGTGATCGAATCATTTCATTAGGGGAAAGGAGGAAAATAAGAAGGAGAAAAGAAAGGAAAAATGCAGGGGGAGGTGAAAAAAGAAAGTGGTACGACAACCGTTCTAGGTCTTGTTACTCTCTGTGCTCAGATGCCTTTCAACAGTCCTGCCTCTCAACTTTCCTGGAACAGACACTCCAGTGATACGAGATTCTCTACACTCTGCTCTTTGTCACGAGTTCTCTCCGGGTCAGCGACCTTCTTGCAGTGGGACGAGTGGACCCAAGTCTCTCTTTCGGCGACCTTCAATGCTGTCGTGCTGGTTAACAAGACTTGGTATGGTCCTTCCCACCTGTCTATGAGGCAACCTGAGCGTAAGAAATTTCGAATCATCACATAATCCCCAGGCTCAATGTCATGACAATTACTGTTCAGTAGGTCAGGAATCACCAGCTTTAAATTTCTTTGTTGATTTCTCATATGCTGGCTCATCCCAACCAAAAATTTCACAGTCACTTCATTATTACATTTCAAATCATCCTGGTTGTCATGAGGTTGTCCACCAAAAAGAATTTTGAAGGGTGATAGGTTAAGGGGAGACCTGGGAGTGGTTCTGATGCCGTACAACACTAGTGGCAAAGCTTCTGGCCACGACAATCCAGTTTCAGCCATTAATTTGCTCAGCTTGTTCTTAATAGTGCTATTCACTCTCTCCACCTTTGCACTCGCCTGTGGACGGTACGGAGTATGCAGCTTGCTATTAATTCCCATCAGTTTGCACATGACCTGAAAGACTTCACCTGTAAAATGGGTACCCCTGTCACTTTCAATTATTCTAGGGATACCATATCTACCAACAAATTCCTGCACAATTTTCTTTGCAGTGAACGTAGCAGTATTTGTGGCAGCAGGGAACGCTTCTACCCAGTTGGAAAATACATCAATACAAACTAACACATATTTTAAATTCCTGCAGGGTGGTAACAGTATGAAATCGATTTGTATTACCTGAAAAGGTCCGTCTGTCGGAGGGATATGGGATGGCTCTGTTGGTATTGACTTTACAATATTCTTCCTCAAGCAAGTAAAGCATGTCATTGCTCTCTTACCTGCATGAGAAGAGAATCCTGGCGCACACCAGTAGGCTCTTACCAGCTTGCACATACCCTCTTTGCCCAGATGAGTCAGACCGTGTGCCGCCTCAGCTAAGCTTGGAAGATATACTCTGGGGGCCACTGGCTTACCGTGTCCACCTGTCCAAAGTCCTGAGGACTCCTGGCCATACCCCTTTGACCTCCAGACCGCCTTTTCCTGTAATGAACACAAATCTTGCACATTAAATTTACTATCGTGTGTTATCAGTTGTGTGAAGTAAACCGTCTCTGGATGAGAGAAGAGAGAGGAAAAAAAATTAGTTAATTTCAAAAAGAAAAATGTCAGGTTTGGCATTCACCAACAGGCTGTCACACCGTCATGCATATCCGTGTCTGTGCACAGTCTCCCTTCACCAGTATTCTCATCCTCCACCCTTTGTGCATGACCAGGCACACTGCATAAATACTGGTGTCCTTATGCTCTTATACTGGTGAGATATACTGGATTTGGGCAGAGCTCTGAAAGACCGAGTAGGCATGTGGCGTCTGAACTGTAATCCTGTCGGTGAACGCAAGAGATGAAGAGGAAACTTTGAAGACAAATCACATAGAGTTTAGTAACAGATAAGTTTGTAGAGACAAAGAAGATTTTACAAAATTTGACATCTGGATTGGGCACTACGGGGGAATGATTCTCTACTCGATCTGCTCCCCTAAAAAAAATTCTATGTGTGTTAAATCTCTACTGGGACTATCCCAGCCATCAATCCAGTGTCCTGTCCATTCTAAGTTCAAAGGGAACCCGGTATCTTTGAGATAATTTCCTCTACCTGTGATGGACATGCATCTAGAACAGTGAAATGCAATATTAGTCTTCGTGGGTATCTAACATATTTTGTGCTTCCTGGGTGGGAGCACTCTATATGTATACCATCTCTAACAAAACTCCTGTTAAGTTAATTAGAGGTCACTTCTGCTAGAGAGAGAAGCAAAAGTTTAGAGACCTCTTCTCAACCCCAGCAAGTTCTGTCAAAAGGGTAAAGTTGCATTTATTCTGTTCTTCCCATTAACCGAATCTGTGTTTTCTATATGGCTCGTGATTCCTTACTATATGTCCCTTGATCCCGTCAAAGTGTTTTAATAACGTGGCTTGTTTTCTCTGTCTAGGGGTCTATATTGATTATGTGTTCTACTATATCTACAATCTTTGGCAAAATGCCCTTCCTTCCTACAAGTGTAACATATCCTAGGTCTATTCTTACTATCCGGGTTTTGGGGTTTAGGTTGGTGGGACTTTGCTGCAAGAGCCTGTAGACTTATTGTCATCAGCTTCTCCTCCTGTTGTTTTCTACGCCTAGCAATATTCTTATGATGTTCAATTGCCACGCTCTAAAACAAGCTACTGTGGCCCGACTCCAATTAGGCAAAGATGCTTGTACCCTGTCCCTTACTGCCTTATTGAGTCCGTCCATTAGCACAGAGACAGCCACCTCCCTGTAATTCGCAGCGTTCCCTGTATCCGATACCCCCATGTATCTATCCATTATTTGCAGGGCCCGATGGAAATATTCAGATGTCATTTCATTTTCCCTTTGTTTTATGGAGAAAATTCTTCTCTACTTAACAGTAGTGGGGAAATACAACTCTAGTTGCCTGTTAATTTGCTCTAAGTTCTCCTGATTGTGTTTGTCAGTCATACGACTATCCGACTCTAATCTACAATCAGTGATACATTTTTGGGTGTCAATATTCGGGGGTAGGCACGCTTTCAAAAATATCCGCCAGTATTTGTTTGTCGGTTCATACGCATTACCCAGATCTCTGATAAACTTCTGACATTTTGCTAAATGCTTCCAAGGGTCGGGGAATTCTGAAATGATTGATCGCAGCTCATCTCTGGGCCACGGGCAATACATTGCATTATTCCTGGTGAGGATTACTCCCTGACTATCAGTTCCCCCATTGGGAGTTACTATTTCCAAGACAGGGTGTAATTCTACCATTCCGTTCCTAATCTGCTTACTGTGAGGTGTTGTTGTCTCTGTGCAATGAACTGTCTCATACTTACCGGTAGCTGTGACCTCACTAGTTCTTTCATTGGGGAATACTGTTACTGCTCTACCTGGTTGGACAGGCCCCACCTGAGTTTCTTGCAAAGTGACTGCTTGGAGGAGAGCTGCGATTTGGCTGGATCCTTCATCTTCCTGTGACCTATAACCTTGAAAAGACTTCAAAACAGGATACAACTTGCAAAGGTTAGGGTTAATACATTGCTCTTGCATACTATTTTCATTTACAGATGTACCATTGATTGTAGCCATCTTTTTTTCTTCGACCTGTGTCGGTAATGGTGTGTTTGTGTCTCCATTCCTGCTAAGTTTGGAACCTGCTTTACGAGTTTGTTCCCTTTGCATATCCCCCCCCTGTTGCCATAAATTTAAATAATCGTTATGTCTAATCCATTGTTTTATGGATTTAAGAAGACATATTTTACTGCTTACATTCTGCAGTACCTCTGGTTCAAAGCTGCCCACCCTAGGGAATGGTTCCCTATCATTGTTAGTCATACATACCCACTCATTGCATAAAACTTCTGTGTGTGAACCATATTTTTCACACATGATAAACTTTGCTGAGCCTTTTGGCCACATTTCTGCCTGAACCCTGTCTAAACGTCTCTCACTTGAGCAACTGGCTCCCATATTTGTGGGTCTTTTAATAACAAAAAAAAAATTCCCACAAACATCAAAATACTCAATGTAAGTAGACGGTGGAAGTATCTCTGAGCGCCTTCCACTCGCTCTCGCCCACGCTGGCCAGTACAACGATACACTGTTGGTAGCGGATCGCAATGTACCCAACTTAGGGCTCCTATCAGACCTTACAACACCGTAATTTCTTTCGGTGGAAGTTCTGTTTGGAATATTTTCCTGAGAGAGGCAGCGAAAAATTCCTTTTCGGTATCTTTCAACTGGAATTGTTTGTAGGGTGAAAAACAGAGAAATTAGATAACTATCCTTCACCCTTTCCAGTGAAGCCCATCAGGGAGATTTCCCGACGTTGTCAAAGAAAAACCCCTTTTGTCTATGCAATCACGTCTGCATGTGCTCTCCCACAGCGCATATGACACAATGGTATCACGTTGTGCTGTGCAGAACACACAGACATGCGATGCAATAGCACAGCCTATAGATACTAGTTATCTATATGCCCTACGATTGCTGTAGACCACCTAGCCTAGATCACTCCAGACCACTTCTGCACTTAGTTGTATGGGATCACTAAGACCACTTCGGACCACTTCAGTTCTAATCACGCAGGGTACCGAACCCTACGCCGCCGGGCCTCTACTAACCCGGTGTTACCACTTCAGACCACTTCAGTTTCTGGGTTCAGTTCCACTCTGTCCGCTTTCACTCACTCAAATACACTTCAGATAGGCAGCTTTACCCCAGAGGCAATACAGTTTTTTTAAACTACATTTTTTTATGCTAATCTGCTTTAGAAACCGGGCAGTTTTGTGCTATTGTAGCATGGCTACGGTCCCACCTTTTAGCTAAACGACACTATTGTGTAATTTGTACTCAGCGCCCGTATTCTTACGTACTTTGCGTAAACACGCGACCGTGCGTGTCTCTTACGCTGCGTGCACAGTCCTGTACTTTGTCCGAGACACGTGTACAAAACCGTACGTCCGCAATAAAACAAATCCCACAACTTCTATAAATGTGAGCAATACTAACTATAATCGCTCACTTAACACAACAGTTTTTTCTGTATAAACCTTTACAACCAGGCCAGACTGCGTTTGTGCTTTACATTTACTTCCTTAAACATTTATTTTAGTTTTAACTATATAGCAACAAAATGTAACCGGTTTCACACAGATCTAAATGAATCTAACAATTTGAGTCTTATGGCAACAATGTGAGAGGGTATACAAAGTGTATGGGTGCCTTTTGTTGTGTACGCTTTTGGCGCCAAAAAAAAATCACAGATTTTTAAATAGCTTTTTTCCTGTTTACTTTACGGGTTCTACCTGCATCTCTACAAACCATACAGAGCAGACGTCATCTAATCAGCACACAAGTAGGGTTTTTAGTGTATCCACCGACCAAGAAAAGGTTACATAGTATACTTTCTGTCCACCCTTTTGCTGGTAGATTAAGCCTGCTGTGACCTGTTAGGCTGTGAGTATGTGGAATCCCTGATGGAGCCCCCAATTGAGAATGCTGATTTACATACAGGACTAAAAGCAACACTTTAAAAAGACATCTTATACACTTTAAATGAAGCCGCTGCGGCCGCTAGACCTAATACACAACCTACGTACTTATTACACCATTAGCGTACAGAGTCCCGTACCGTGTACGGACTTTGCGTACAAACGCCGCGCTGGCTGTACAAAGTACACACAGCACGTACACACAGTTACACAGTAAACCCTTAACAGTCATACATGCGATAGTAACACACTTTAAACCCTAGCAGGGAATGAATACACAACACCAGATTGTATTTAAACGGCTGGGTTCCGACACCACAGCCTATTATTACTGAAAGGGGGTTACAATCACAAAGCAATACAATACAATAGAATAATGGCTACAGTCAATGTTACATACTTTTGGTTTCGCCTGCGCTTCCCGGTCCGGTCCTCAGTCATCACGGGTGATGACCTTCAGAGTCTGTGATAGTGACCTGGCCTGCAGCTGGCTCTTTATACAGTAGATCAAAACATAATACAATAGACACTGTGTGCTCTTCTTCCATTGGTTTGGGGGTGGGACATATCCTGTGCAACGGGGATCATTGGTCTGCTCAAGAAGTGGGCGATGGCTAGGACTTGAGATGTGGTTTCTGTTGTTTGCATCTGACTTCCCGCCCCATGACCAGTTAAACCCATCACATTAATCATACATAAATCTGGTATTATTAATAACTTAATGTGGTAATATATAATAATGTTCTTATTCCCACCAGATTAATGTTTACGTGACTCTGAACAATATGATCCCACACATGATATGATTATCTATTTCCATCCTCAAGATATCCATATATCCACATATATCCATATACTCATATATATATATATATATACACACACACACACACACACACACACACACTCCTGCTATTACAATTTGTTAGGAATTATATATATATATATATATATATATATATATATATATATATATACACAAACAAACACATACATCTCCAAGAGTGTAGACTATGAATGTTGATATCTTAGATTTCTAAATGTCTGGTTTGTGTTTTGGTTAGCTATTGTTAATTGAGTTTCTAACCGCTTCGGTTCCTGGGTATTGTCTCTTCGTTTGTTTTTGTCTTCAGGTGAGACAATGACAATCCAGTACTTATTGTTTTAAATAGAAACTCGGCTATCCTAGTAAACAAAGGTGTTTGCCTTCTTCATAGAATTTCAAAGCTTAGTGTAAACAAGGCCATTGTATTTTAGTCTCTGGGAGTTTTAATTTATGTGTGACCGATCTTCATGCTATTTAGAAGAAAAGGTAGACAGTGTGGGATTTATACAATATATAGATTAGATTTATGATATGTCTTTGTGGCTTTTTCATGAGGGTACAAACTCCACTGTAATTACTCATACCACGCTCTAATGCGCAGTACCGCGGGAGCGACCATACGCAATTTGCGAATATGTGCAATCATAGCCGAACACGTACGCACACGGAGGCCATCTGTGTGGTGTTTGTACGTAATGTATGTGTTGTAATATTTTCTGACTTCGACAATGCTCAGTTATAGAGGTAATGCTCAGTGGTAGAGGTAGCGCTCAGTGATAGAGGTAACGCTCAGTGATAGAGGTAACACTTAGTGATAGAGGTAACGCTCAGTGATAGTGGTAGCGCTCAGTGATAGAGGTAGCTCTCAGTTATAGAGGTAATGCTCAGTGATAGAGGTAACGCTCAGTGATAGAGGTAACATTCAGTGATAGAGGTAACATTCAGTGATAGAGGTAGCGCTCAGTGATAGAGGTAACGCTCAGTGATAGAGGTAATACTCAGTGATAGAGGTAGCGCTCAGTGATAGAGGTAGTGCTCAGTGATAGAGGTAACGCTCAGTGATAGAGGTAACGCTCAGTGATAGAGGTAACGCTCAGTGATAGAGGTAACATTCAGTGATAGAGGTAGCGCTCAGTGATAGAGGTAACGCTCAGTGATAGAGGTAATACTCAGTGATAGTGGTAACTTTCAGTGATAGAGGCAACATTCAGTTATAGAGGTAGCGCTCAGTGATAGAGGTAGCGCTCAGTGATAGAGGTAGCGCTCAGTGATAGAGGTAGCGCTCAGTGATAGAGGTAATGCTCAGTGATAGAGGTAGCGCTCAGTGATAGAGGTAACATTCAGTGATAGAGGTAGCGCTCAGTGATAGAGGTAACATTCAGTGATAGAGGTAGCGCTCAGTGATAGAGGTAACGCTCAGTGATAGAGGTAATACTCAGTGATAGTGGTAACTTTCAGTGATAGAGGCAACATTCAGTTATAGAGGTAGTGCTCAGTGATAGAGGTAGCGCTCAGTGATAGAGGATACGCTCAGTGATAGAGGTAGCGCTCAGTGATAGAGGTAGCGCTCAGTGATAGAGGTAGCGCTCAGTGATAGAGGTAGCGCTCAGTGATAGAGGTAGCGCTCAGTGATAGAGGTAGCGCTCAGTGATAGAGGTAGCGCTCAGTGATAGAGGTAACGCTCAGTGATAGAGGTAACGCTCAGTGATAGAGGTAGCGCTCAGTGATAGAGGTAGCGCTCAGTGATAGAGGTAACGCTCAGTGATAGAGGTAGCGCTCAGTGATAGAGGTAACGCTCAGTGATAGAGGTAATACTCAGTGATAGTGGTAACTTTCAGTGATAGAGGCAACATTTAGTTATAGAGGTAGCGCTCAGTGATAGAGGTAGCGCTCAGTGATAGAGGTAACGCTCAGTGATAGAGGTAGCGCTCAGTGATAGAGGTAATGCTCAGTGATAGAGGTAACGCTCAGTGATAGAGGTAGCGCTCAGTAATAGAGGTAGCGCTCAGTGATAGAGGTAGCGCTCAGTAATAGAGGTAGTGCTCAGTGATAGAGGTAACGCTCAGTGATAGAGGTAACGCTCAGTGATAGAGGTAATATTCAGTGATAGAGGCAACATTCAGTGATAGAGGTAACGCTCAGTGATAGAGGTAACGCTCAGTGATAGAGGTAACGCTCAGTGATAGAGGTAACGCTCAGTGATAGAGGTAGCGCTCAGTAATAGAGGTAGCGCTCAGTGATAGAGGTAGCGCTCAGTAATAGAGGTAGTGCTCAGTGATAGAGGTAACGCTCAGTGATAGAGGTAATATTCAGTGATAGAGGCAACATTCAGTGATAGAGGTAACGCTCAGTGATAGAGGTAACGCTCAGTGATAGAGGTAACGCTCAGTGATAGAGGTAACGCTCAGTGATAGAGGTAACGCTCAGTGATAGAGGCAACATTCAGTCCTAGAGGTAACTCTCAGGCCTAGAAGTAGTACTCAGTGGTAGAGGTGACTCAGTAGCAATACTGGAATAGTTGTGATGAGGAGATATCTATATGGGGACCATGGTGTCCTCAGTGAGTTACTGGGAAAGGTCATCTGCACTAGTTGAGTCACTCACCGGAGACTTCACACACACACACGCTCACACACACACACACACACGCACACACACGCACACACGCTGAGAACCCCAGCACCAGAGGCGAATCAAAGGTCTTTGGGGCCCAGAGCAAGATGAAAAATGCCCCCCCCCCCATAAAAAAAACTACAGCAAAAAAAAACAACAACCCATAAAAGCATACATATATAATGTGACACGCTCATTATCTGCTTGTGTCTCCCCACAGGACAGTAATACACAGAGGCGGGACACGAGGAGGGCGGAGTATCGGTCACATGAAGAGGTGAGTCCCTGCGCACATGTGAAATCACAATCAGTGCATGAATGAGACATCCTGACTGCCTGTCCTGCAGCCACAGGAACTGTAATCTGATGTGTGGTCAGACAGTTGGATGCAGGTAAAATGCCGGCTTTCGGGATCCCGGTGTTCAAGATACCGAAACCGAAATCCTGACAACCGACATTATACCGGCGGCCGGAATCCCAACACCGCCCAAATTTCCCATTCAGTTGGTGGGTCCACGCCACCAACCGAGTGGGTATAGAACCTGTGGCGGGTGAAGTGAGCCCGTGAGGGGACTTGTGGCCTCACTGCCTGGATTCTGACGGGATACTGCTGACGCTTTACTGACAGCCGGGACTTCATACCGGATCCATCACAACACTATAGTATGAAGATGCCACCATACTGACAGCCGGGACTTCATACCGGATCCATCACAGCACTATGGTAAGAAGATGCCGCCATACTGACTGCCGGGACTTCATACCGGATCTATCACAGCACTGTAGTAAGAAGATGCCGCCATACTGACAGCGGGTACTTCATACCGGATCCATCACAGCACTATAGCAAGAAGATGCCGCCATACTGACAGCCGGGACTTCATACCGAATCCATCACAGCGCTATAGTAAGAAGATGAAGATGCCGCCATACTGACAGCCGGGACTTCATACCGGATCCATCACAGCCCTATAGTAAGAAGCTGCCGCCATACTGACAGCCGGGACTTCATACCGGATCCATCACAGCACTATAGTAAGAAGATGCCGCCATACTGACAGCCGGGACTTCATACCGGATCCATCACAGCACTATAGTAAGAAGATGCTGCCATACTGACAGCCATAACTTCATACCGGATCCATCACAGCCCTATAGTAAGAAGATGCCGCCATACTGACATCCGGGACTTCATACCGGATCCATCACAGCACTATAGTAAGAAGATGCCGCCATACTGACAGTCGGGACTTCATACCGGATCCATCACAGCACTATAGTAAGAAGATGCCGCCATACTGACAGCTGGTACTTCATACCGGATCCATCACAGCACTATAGCAAGAAGATGCCGCCATACTGACAGCCGGTACTTCATACCGGATCCATCACAGCACTATAGTAAGAAGATGCTGCCATACTGACAGCCATAACTTCATACCGGATCCATCACAGCACTATAGTAAGAAGATGCCGCCATACTGACAGCCGGGACTTCATACCGGATCCATCACAGCCCTATAGTAAGAAGATGCCGCCATACTGACAGCCGGGACTTCATACCGGATCCATCACAGCACTATAGTAAGAAGATGCCGCCATACTGACAGCCGGGACTTCATACCGGATCCATCACAGCACTATGGTAAGAAGATGCCGCCATACTGACAGCCGGGACTTCATACCGGATCCATCACAGCGCTATACTAAGAAGATGAAGATGCCGCCATACTGACAGCCGGGACTTCATACCGGATCCATCACAGCACTATAGTAAGAAGATGAAGATGCCGCCATACTGACAGCCGGGACTTCATACCGGATCCATCACAGCGCTATAGTAAGAAGATGAAGATGCCGCCATACTGACTGCCGGGACTTCATACTGGATCCATCACAGCACTATAGTAAGAAGATGAAGATGCCGCCATACTGACAGCCGGGACTTCATACCGGATCCATCAGAGCACTATAGTAAGAAGATGAAGATGCCGCCATACTGACAGCCGGGACTTCATACTGGATCCATCACAGCACTATAGTAAGAAGATGCCGCCATACTGACAGCTGGTACTTCATACCGGATCCATTACAGCACTATAGTAAGAAGATGCTGCCATACTGACAGCCATAACTTCATACCGGATCCATCACAGCACTATAGTAAGAAGATGCCGCCATACTGACAGCCGGGACTTCATACCGGATCCATCACAGCACTATGGTAAGAAGATGCCGCCATACTGACAGCCGGGACTTCATACCGGATCCATCACAGCGCTATACTAAGAAGATGAAGATGCCGCCATACTGACAGCCGGGACTTCATACCGGATCCATCACAGCACTATAGTAAGAAGATGCCGCCATACTGACAGCCGGGACTTCATACCGGATCCATCACAGCGCTATAGTAAGAAGATGAAGATGCCGCCATACTGACTGCTGGGACTTCATACTGGATCCATCACAGCACTATAGTAAGAAGATGAAGATGCCACCATACTGACAGCCGGGACTTCATACCGGATCCATCAGAGCACTATAGTAAGAAGATGCCGCCATACTGACAGTCGGGACTTCATACTGGATCCATCACAGCACTATAGTAAGAAGATGCCGCCATACTGACAGCTGGTACTTCATACCGGATCCATCACAGCACTATAGTAAGAAGATGCCGCCATACTGACTGCCGGGACTTCATACCGGATCCATCACAGCACTATAGTAAGAAGATGCCGCCATACTGACAGCCGGGACTTCATACAGGATCCATCACAGCACTATAGTAAGAAGATGCCGCCATACTGACAGCCGGGACTTCATACCGGATCCATCACAGCACTATAGTAAGAAGATGCCGCCGTACTGACAGCCGGGACTTCATACCGGATCAATCACAGCACTATAGTAAGATGATGCCGCCATACTGACAGCCGGGACTTCATACCGGATCCATCACAGCACTATAGTAAGAAGATGCCGCCATACTGACAGCCGGGACTTCATACCGGATCCATCACAGCACTATAGTAAGAAGATGCCGCCATACTGACAGCCGGGACTTCATACCGGATCCATCACAGCACTATAGTAAGAAGATGCCGCCATACTGACAGCCGGGACTTCATACCGGATCCATCACAGCACTATAGTAAGAAGATGCCGCCATACTGACAGCCGGGACTTCATACCGGATCCATCACAGCACTATAGTAAGAAGATGCCGCCATACTGACAGCCGGGACTTCATACGGGATCCATCACAGCACTATAGTAAGAAGATGCCGCCATACTGACAGCCGGGACTTCATACCGGATCCATCACAGCACTATAGTAAGAAGATGCCGCCATACTGACAGCCGGGACTTCATACCGGATCCATCACAGCACTATAGTAAGAAGATGCCGCCATACTGACAGCCGGGACTTCATACCGGATCCATCACAGCACTATAGTAAGAAGATGCCGCCATACTGACAGCCGGGACTTCATACCGGATCCATCACAGCACTATAGTAAGAAGATGCCGCCATACTGACAGCCGGGACTTCATACCGGATCCATCACAGCATATAGTAAGAAGATGCCGCCATACTGACAGCCGGGACTTCATACCGGATCCATCACAGCACTATAGTAAGAAGATGCCGCCATACTGACAGCCGGGACTTCATACCGGATCCATCACAGCACTATAGTAAGAAGGTGCCGCCATACTGACAGCCGGGACTTCATACCGGATCCATCACAGCACTATAGTAAGAAGATGCCGCCATACTGACAGCCGGGACTTCATACCGGATCCATCACAGCACTATAGTAAGAAGATGCCGCCATACTGACAGCCGGGACTTCATACCGGATCCATCACAGCACTATAGTAAGAAGATGCCGCCATACTGACAGCCGGGACTTCATACCGGATCCATCACAGCACTATAGTAAGAAGATGTCGCCATACTGACAGCCGGGACTTCATACCGGATCCATCACAGCACTATAGTAAGAAGATGTCGCCATACTGACAGCCGGGACTTCATACCGGATCCATCACAGCACTATAGTAAGAAGATGTCGCCATACTGACAGCCGGGACTTCATACCGGATCCATCACAGCACTATAGTAAGAAGATGTCGCCATACTGACAGCCGGGACTTCATACCGGATCCATCACAGCACTATAGTAAGAAGATGTCGCCATACTGACAGCCGGGACTTCATACCGGATCCATCACAGCACTATAGTAAGAAGATGCCGCCATACTGACGTGCCCAATAAGCAGGCAGTCTACAGACACTATGGAGAGTGCTGACACAGAAGGGTCTGAGGAGAGGTTTCCAGGCGCTCAGTCATATGACTGCGACACTGCCGCGTGCTACATTACAGGAGGTCCTGGGGCTGATTTACTAAGGGGCAACCAGCGCTGTTAGTAGGAACTTCCGTCCCCTCGCCCCATACAACACAGGGTTACGGCTGGGAAGCCTATGTAACAAGCACGGCGTCGGAGCTTGTGTCGCAGCAACGTCTTAGGATGCCGACAGCTGTGAAGCCCATTCACAAATATACTGTATTATTATGTTATGTCTGTATGTTCCGTGTTCTGTACTGTGACGACAGGGGGTGTCCTGGTCGTGGCGGTGAAGGACGCACTGCGGCCCCCGGGCGGTTCTCATTCAATGTGTGCCCACCAGTGACGTGGGACTGAAGCTCAACATCCAACGAGGCATCAAATACACTCCTGCCCCACTGTCCTACCCCTATGCTGGCTCTCACCCTAGTCTCCATCCCAGTGGCACCATCCCTGCGAGCATTCCCCCAGCCTTGGCCAATGGCAGGCCATCAGCCCCGGCCCCCTGCTGGGCGGGGAAAACCACGTCTGGGGTGGGCACAGGTGAATTTGTTCTCGTTATAATGGGGAATAATCGCTCATACAGTTGGTTGGTTTCTATTGGCCGGTGTGGACCCGCCAAGACCTGGGATAGTGGGGGTATCACACCACTGACATTCTACGCCCTGGGCGAGGTCAGGTTCCAGGCGGGCGAGGAACTGCATGTATGTCAGCACTCTTACTGTTCTGTCGTGTGCTGTGAGGAGGGTATACTTAGAGATGAGTGGAACACACCTGAACGTAGGGGTTCCGAGGCAAACCAAGTCCTGGTTTCCAATCCTCCTGTAACGCCGGATCTTCTCTTAAAACCAAAAGGGACATGTACTAAGTAGTGATGAGTGGACGAGTGAGCCAGTAGAGAAGTTGCCCATGGCAACCAATCAGTTGCTCTGTACAATTGTATAGTATGCAAATTAGAAATGTTACATCAATGCTGATTGGTTGCCATGGTCAACTTCTCCACTGGCTCACTTCCCCCCTCTTATCACTGCTTAGTACATGTCCCCAAGTCATACTTACCTACTTTGCTGCTTCCTCCTCCGGGAGAAGGCAGCGTAGTAGGTGCATGGGAGCGTGGCCGGCAGCAGGATGGGTGGTTCGGGGGCGTGGCCGGCAGCAGGATGGGCGGTCTGGGGGCGTTGCATCATTGTCGCATCCTCGTGACTCCACCCCCCGCTGTGCCGAGAAACGAGGCGCTGCATTGCGGGGGGCGGAGCTACGATGACGCGATTCAGCGCGAATCGCGTCATCGGACCCCCTCGGGCCGCCCACTTGTTCTCTGCTGCGGGCGGCTGAGGGGGAAAGCGGGAGGCTTGCCCACCTTTCCGGGGGGCCGGGAGGGTCACCCGATTTTCGGGAGGGTAGGCAAGTATGCCCCAAGTCATGTGTTTTATAGGGCATTTCAGGCACCATCTCACACAGGAGAATGTATGGTGAGGTGGTCAGAAGTGTCTGGAAATTAATGTTAGTTATGATAATATTATTGTTATTTTATTATTATTATTGTTATTATTATGATTGTTATTAGCAGTTTCTTATATAGCGCAGCATATTCTGTTGTGCTGTACAATTGGAACAACAGTAATAGAACATAAGTCATAGAGGTAGGAGGGCCCTGCTCGCAGCTTACACTCTATAGATACACAGACATAGAGGCAGGAGGGCCCTGCTCACACCGTACACTCTATAGATACACAGACATAGAGGGCCCTGCTCACAGCTTACACTCTATAGATACACAGACATAGAGGCAGGAGGGCCCTGCTCACACCTTACACTCTATAGATACACAGACAGAGGCAGGAGGGCCCTGCTCACACCTTACACTCTATAGATACACAGACATAGAGGCAGGAGGGCCATGCTCACACCTTACACTCTATAGATACACAGACATAGAGGCAGGAGGGCCCTGCTCACACCACACACTCTATAGATACACAGACATAGAGGCAGGAGGGCCCTGCTCACACCGTACACTCTATAGATATACAGACATAGAGGCAGGAGGGCCCTGCTCACACCTTACACTCTATAGATACACAGACATAGAGGCAGGAGGGCCCTGCTCACACCGTACACTCTATAGATATACAGACATAGAGGCAGGAGGGCCCTGCTCACACCTTACACTCTATAGATACACAGACATAGAGGCAGGAGGGCCCTGCTCACACCTTACACTCTATAGATACACAGACATAGAGGCAGGAGGGCCCTGCTCACACCTTACACTCTATAGATACACAGACATAGAGGCAGGAGGGCCCTGATCACACCTTATACTCTATAGATACACAGACATAGAGGCAGGAGGGCCCTGCTCACACCGTACACTCTATAGATACACAGACATAGAGGCAGGAGGGCCCTGCTCACACCTTACACTCTATAGATACACAGACATAGAGGCAGGAGGGCCCTGCTCACACCTTACACTCTATAGATACACAGACATAGAGGCAGGAGGGCCCTGCTCACACCGTACACTCTATAGATACACAGACATAGAGGCAGGAGGGCCCTGCTCGCAGCTTACACTCTATAGGTAAATAGGCATTGATACACAAGGATAGGTGCTACCTATAGCATACGTGTTATCCGGTGTCTAGGTTGACAGTGTCAAGGTTGACCACTATTGGTCGATGGTAACTAGGTCGACAGGGTTTCTAGGTTGACGGGGTCTCTATGTCGACAGGTCAAAAGGTTGACATGCATTTTTCAGTTTTATTTTATTTTTTTAAACTTTTTCATACGAGCTACGTGGACTACGATTGGGAATAGTAACCTGTGCTGAGCGCAGCGGTAACGGAGCCCGTGCGAGCCATGCGAGGGGACGCGGTGCACTAATTGGGGTTCCCGGTCACTGTACGGAGAAAACGACACCCAAAAAAACATTAAAAACTCATGTTGACCTTTTGACCAGTTGACCTAGACAATGTCGACCTACAGACCCTTTTGACCTAGCATCCCTGTCGACCTAGTTACCGTCGACCAATAGTGGTCGACCTAGTTACTGTCGACCCTCCATACCATACCCTACATATGTAGTTGTCCACCATGTTGCACAGGTTCTTGGTGGGCTGCAGCAGTGATGAACCGTCACGTGTCTGACTTGGAAGTAAAGCAGAAAAAGTGGAAACTTTAAATCTAGAACACACCATGCTGCCATGCAGAGGAGCACATACATGCATATTGTTTCTGTGCAGGGTAAATACTGGCTGCTTCTGTATGTAGCCCACCCGTCGGATGGCTTTATTCTTACACTGCAATCTAGATTTCAGTTATGACACCCCCCACCCAAATCTAAAGTTGGGTACACACACTGAGCGATATGTCATCCAATCCAGCGGACACGGGCGCATATCGGTCAGTGTGTATGCCCGATATGCAGGTGCCCGCAGTCGCTAGCGACAAAGAAGTGCCGGAGGGTAGATGCAGTTACGTGGAAGCAGGAGCTGCGCATATCACGTCATTAATCCCCACCCCTCACAGTGATTGGTTTACATTTGCATAGGAGTTGGGCCAAAATGATGCGTTGTCATAGAAACGTGTCACTAGGCCCCGCCTCCTCTTCGATTACTGCGGGATTTCCTATATTATTCTCCCCATTCTGCCAACTTCACTAGGAAGTGGGTGGGGTGTGGGAGGGGTGCCCACTCTTCCTGGGCTGTGGGGGACTACCTGACAAATCGGGTGTCTCCCGCAGGTATGGTGCTACATCAACCTGACCATATCGCTAGCGTCCTGTAGTACGCTAATGAGGGACAGAACGTGATTGCCCGTCGGGCAACTTTACTCTCTCTGCACATGTTACCTCTGCCCTCTGCAGTGCAGCTCGGTGTTACCCCGGTGCGCAATTACCGGCTAATTTTTTTTTTTGCATTACTTCCAAATCAGAATCAGGCTCAGTGTACACAGCTGTGTATGTATTATACTGTACTGTATACTATATACCTAACATGGAGTGTGCAGTGTATATCATGTGGTGCATGTAGCGTGCGATCTATGTTGTGTTACTGTAATGTGTTGTGTGTCTGTGTGTTATGCTGTGTTTGTGTCTGACTGAAGTGCAGAGGGTGTATCCGAGGCTCATCCCATGCCCTCCTATCAGCGTCCCCGGCCTGCTGACCCCCCTCCCCTGCCCTCCTGTGTGAGGCAGCTGGAAGCAGCAGTCAGACGTCAGTAAGACAACACCAGCCACTGGGGTCACCGGCTGTAACACTGCGTTCTCTTCCCCAGGACAAGCTGTGCCTCGTACGCTGGATGTTATACATCGGTACATGGCTGCAGAGGCGTATACACCATGGCCCTCATTCCGAGTTGTTCGCTCGTTCTTTTTCTTCGCATCGCAGCGATTTTCCGCTTATTGCGCATGCGCAATGTTCGCACTGCGACTGCGCCAAGTAAATTTGCTATGCAGTTAGGAATTCTACTCACGGCATTACGAGGTTTTTTCTTCGTTCTGGTGATCGTAATGTGATTGACAGGAAGTGGGTGTTTCTGGGCGGAAACTGGCCGTTTTATAAGAGTGTGTGAAAAAACGCTACCGTTTCTGGGAAAAACGCGGGAGTGGCTGGAGAAACGGAGGAGTGTCTGGACGAACGCTGGGAGTGTTTGTGACGTCAAACCAGGAACGACAAGCAGTGAACTGATCGCAGATGCCGAGTAAGTCTGGAGCTACTCAGAAACTGCTAAGAAATTTCTATTCGCAATTTTGAGAATCTTTCGTTCGCAATTTTGATAAGCTAAGATTCACTCCCAGTAGGCGGCGGCTTAGCGTGTGCAAAGCTGCCAAAAGCCGCTTGCGAGCGAACAACTCGGAATGAGGGCCCATGTGTGCTTGTACGCCTCATACCCCAGCCATGGGCAGTAATATGGAGATGCCCCCGCTCTCCTGGGAGATGCCTCCACTAGACCCTGGCTGAGGGGGCACATACACTCCGGCAGGGGGCAATAGCAGACCTCCCAACATCCACAACACGGACACAAGACTAGTCTCTGGCTGCGATCACGAAACGCCTGCGTACGATTACCCGCCCCCCCGGTACCTCCTATAAATGCACACTGACAGTCGCCATATTCTCACTGCGACTGCTGTCGGTAATCAGTGGCGACGCATGCGCAGGAATCAGATATGATTATACACGAGGGGCCTATTTATCACATCACATTAGCACAGCATCCCCTGAAGATGCTTTTTTTTTTTTTTGGGGGGGGGGGGGGGGGGGTAACGACAAATTGTAAGTATCCCCTGAATGTATCTATGGCGATCACAGCAGACATTGGATATATCAGGGTGATCCCCGTTTTCACTATAGCGAACGCCATCCTCACTGTAGCCTATGGAGTGCTTATCGCACATTTCTTGGGGACAGGGATCCGCAGGGACCCTCCCCGGTGACGTTCACATGCGCCGATGTCCATTGCTGCACACGGAGTATCGCCAGTACCAGTGCGGGGAGACAGAAGTATCGCACAAGGAACCTGTAATACAGGAGGCAGACGGCTAGGAATAATACATCGGTGCATGGGTTCTCTCTGCGATCGCAGGGACACGAGGCACAGGAAGGGGACCTGCCGAGCTGTGGAGACTATGGGGTCTATTCATGAAGCAGAGAAAAGCCCTGTTTTGCGGTAAACAGGGCTTTTCTCTGCTTACCGCAATTCACAGAGCGGGTTACCGTGGAGAAGTGTCTGACTTCTCCAGCGGTACCTCCGCTCTGTGCCTAAATACCATCACCATACCTTTGTATGGTGAGTGCGATTCATGAAGGTGCGGAAAGCTCTGCTTTCCGCTTCTCCATGGAGTTCAGGTTCGCCATCTCTGGATGGCGTAACCTGAACTGCGGTGCGGAGACGTCAGGGAAGCTCAATGCTTCCCTGATCGCTGCTCTGCACCTTGCGCTGGCTCCGCCCCCCGACCTCCCAGCAACCACTGCGGCCGGCCGGGAGGTCAACACCGTGCGCATGCGCAAAGGGACCGTCGCTGGACCCCGCGCATCGCAGGGAGGGACCGCCGGAGAAGTCGTCACCGCGGGAGCCCCAGACACCGCAGCGCATCGACGGAAGGGTAAGTATACATGAATTGCTACTTATCACGGCTATACATCGCATCGAAGCGATGCGATGTATAGTGATAAGTAGCAATTCTGATTTCGTTTTGTACATGAATAGACCCCTATAAAGCAGCTGTTCCCAACCCATGGTACTCGTACCCCCAGGGGTACAATGCGGACTGCTTGGGGGTACTTAGGGGTCTATTCACGTACAAAACGAAATCAGAATTGCTACTTATCACTATACATCGCATGGCTTCGATGCGATGTATAGCCGTGATAAGTAGCAATTCATGTATACTTACCCTTCCGTCGATGCGCTGCGGTGTCTGGGGCTCCCGCGGTGACGACTTCTCCGGCGGTCCCTCCCTGCGATGCGCGGGGTCCAGCGACGGTCCCTTTGCGCATGCGCACGGTGTTGACCTCCCGGCCGGCCGCAGTGGTTGCTGGGAGGTCGGGGGGCGGAGCCAGCGCAAGGTGCAGAGCAGCGATCAGGGAAGCATTGAGCTTCCCTGACGTCTCCGCACCGCAGTTCAGGTTACGCCGTCCTCAGATGGCGAACCTGAACTCCATGGAGAAGCGGAAAGCAGAGCTTTCCGCACCTTCATGAATCGCACTCACCATACAAAGGTATGGTGATGTGATTCAGGCACAGAGCGGGGGTACCGCTGGAGAAGTCAGACACTTCTCCACGGTAACCCGCTCTGTGAATTGCGGTAAGCAGAGAAAAGCCCTGTTTACCACAAAACAGGGCTTTTCTCTGCTTCATGAATAGACCCCATAATAACAAAGCTGGTAATGGCGGAAGTCTTTGGCTGCATGACCCGGCGCATGTGCTGTTGCGCTTGGAGGACGTCAGGGACATGCAGCCCAGCTGCGGCTGAAGGAAGGAAGGAGCCGGCCCGCGGATAAAATGACACCATAGGGAGGAGCTGGTTGTGTTCAATGTTATACGTTATTTTTTAATCATTGGAGTTTGACACTTAAGCCCCATACACAGTGCACCATGCCATATACACACACACAGTAAGTCACTACTGCACCATGCCATATATACACACACACAGTAAGTCACTACTGCACCATGCCATATATACACACACCCAGTAAGTCACTACTGCACCATGCCATATATACACACACACCCAGTAAGTCATTACTGCACCATGCCATATATATACACACCCAGTAAGTCACTACTGCACCATGCCATATATACACACACACAGTAAGTCATTACTGCACCATGCCATATATATACACACCCAGTAAGTCATTACTGCACCATGCCATATATACACACACACAGTAAGTCACTACTGCACCATGCCATATATACACACACACAGTAAGTCACTACTGCACCATGCCATATACACACACCCAGTAAGTCATTACTGCACCATGCCATATATACACACCCAGTAAGTCATTACTGCACCATGCCATATATATACACACACAGTAAGTCACTACTGCACCATGCCATATATACACACACACAGTAAGTCACTACTGCACCATGCCATATATACACACACACACACACAGTAAGTCACTACTGCACCATGCCATATATACACACACCCAGTAAGTCACTACTGCACCATGCCATATATATACACACCCAGTAAGTCATTACTGCACCATGCCATATATATACACACCCAGTAAGTCACTACTGCACCATGCCATATATACACACACACAGTAAGTCATTACTGCACCATGCCATATATATACACACCCAGTAAGTCATTACTGCACCATGCCATATATACACACACACAGTAAGTCACTACTGCACCATGCCATATATACACACACACAGTAAGTCACTACTGCACCATGCCATATACACACACCCAGTAAGTCATTACTGCACCATGCCATATATACACACCCAGTAAGTCATTACTGCACCATGCCATATATATACACACACAGTAAGTCACTACTGCACCATGCCATATACACACACACCCAGTAAAACCCCATACACACTGGACGAGAAAGAGAAAGATCTCGCTCGGAAGGGCCGATCTTTCACACTCTCGTCCAGTGTGTACACTCAGTGTTGTTAACTATGTGTGCTCCCGCGCATCGTTAACGCCCCCCTCCCTCATCTGAACATGTACAGATGAGGGAGGTCCTCGTTAACGACAGCTATGCTGCAGATGTAGCATGGCCATCGTTCTCCCCGCCGTCGCATATGCACTTGCCGATGCCGGCACCCCACCGGGTCCCCGCCGCCACCAATACCGGCGTTGGCGGGGATCGTCTAGTGTGTATTGGGCTTTACACTTCCTGGGTCTAACAGCAGCTGTCCCCGGGAGTATATTATTCCTTGTCTCTTGATCCTGGGTCTAACAGCAGCAGCTGTCCCCGGGAGTATTTTATTCCTTGTCTCTTGATCCTGGGTCTAACAGCAGCAGCTGTCCCGGGAATATCTTATTCCTTGTCTTTTGATCCTGGGTCTAACAGCAGCAGCTGTCCCCGGGAGTATTTTATTCCTTGTCTCTTGATCCTGGGTCTAACAGCAGCAGCTGTCCCCGGGAGTATCTTATTCCTAGTCTTTTGATCCTGGGTCTAACAGCAGCAGCTGTCCCCGGGAGTATCTTATTCCTTATCTTTTACTCCTGGGTCTAACAGCAGCAGCTGTCCCTGGGAGTATTTTATTCCTTGTCTCTTGATCCTGGGTCTAACAGCAGCAGCTGTCCCCAGGAGTATCTTATTCCTTGTCTTTTGATCCTGGGTCTAACAGCAGCAGCTGTCCCCGGGATTATCTTATTCCTTGTCTTTTACTCCAGGGTCTAACAGCAGCAGCTGTCCCTGGGAGTATCTTATTCCTTGTCTTTTACTCCTGGGTCTAACAGCAGCAGCTGTCCCCGGGAGTATCTTATTCCTTGTCTCTTACTCCTGGGTCTAACAATGGCAGCTGTCCCCAGGAGTATCTTATTCCTTGTCTCTTACTACTGGTTCTAACAACGGCAGCTGTCCCCGGGAGTATCTTATTCCTTGTCTCTTACTCCTGGGTCTAACAGCAGCAGCTGTCCCGGGAGTTTTTTATTCCTTCTCTTTTACTCCTGGGTCCAACAACAGCAGCTGTCCCCGGGAATATCTTATTCCTTGTCTCTTACTCCTGGGTTTAACAACTGCAGCTATCCCCGGGAGTATCTTATTCCTTGAGTCTTGATCCTGGGTCTAATAGCAGAAGCTTTCCCCGGTAGTATCTTATTCCTTGTCTCTTGATCCTGGGTCTAACAGGAGCAGCTGTCCCTGGGAGTGTCTTATTCCTTGTCTCTTGATCCTGGGTCTAACAGCAGCAGCTGTCCTCAGGAATATCTTATTCCTTGTCTCTTGATCTTGGGTCTAACGACAGCAGCAGCTGTCCCTGGGAGTATCTTATTCCTTGTCTTTTACTCCTGGGTCTAACAACAGCAGTTGTCCCCGGTAGTATCTTATTCCTTGTCTCTTACTCCTGGGTCTAACAACAGCAGCTGTCCCCGGGAGTATGTTATTCCTTGAGTCTTGATCCTGGGTCTAACAGCAGCAGCTGTCCCCGAGAGTATCTTATTCCTTGTCTCTCGATCCTGGGTCTGACAGCAGCAGCTGTCCCCGGGAGTATCTTATTCCTTGTCTCTTGATAGTGGGTCTAACAGCAGCAGCTGTCCCCAGGAGTATCTTATTCCTTGTCTTTTGATCCTGGGTTTAACAGCAGCAGCTGTCCCCGGGAGTATCTTATTCCTTGTCTTTTACTCCTGGGTCTAACAGCAGCAGCTGTCCCTGGGAGTATCTTATTCCTTGTCTTTTACTCCTGGGTCTAACAACAGCAGCTGTTCCCGGGAATATCTTATTCCTTGTCTCTTACTCCTGGGTCTAATAACGGCAGTTGTCTCCGGGAGTATCTTATTCCTTGTCTCTTACTCCTGGGTCTAACAATGGCAGCTGTCCCTGGGAGTATCTTATTCCTTGTCTCTTGATCCTGGGTCTAACAGCAGCAGCTGTCCCCAGGAGTATCTTATTTCTTGTCTCTTGATCCTCGGTCTAACAGCAGCAGCTGTCCCCGGAAGTATCTTATTCCTTGTCTCTTACTCCTGGGTCTAACAGCAGCAGCTGTCCCCGGGAGTATCTTATTCCTTGTCTCTTGATCCTGGGTCTAACAGCAGCAGCTGTCCCCGGGAGTATCTTATTCCTTGTCTCTTGATCCTGGGTCTAACAGCAGCAGCTGTCCCGGGAAGTATCTTATTCCTTGTCTTTTACTCCTGGGTCTAACAACAGTAGCTGTTCCCGGGAATATCTTATTCCTTGTCTCTTACTACTGGGTCTAATAACAGCAGTTGTCTCCGGGAGTATCTTATTCCTTGTCTCTTACTCCTGGGTCTAACAATGGCAGCTGTCCCCGGGAGTATCTTATTCCTTGAGTCTTGATCCTGGGTCTAACAGCAGCAGCTTTCCCCGAGAGTATCTTATTCCTTGTCTCTTGATCCTGGGTGTGACAGCAGCAGCTGTCCCCGGGAGTATCTTATTCCTTGTCTCTTGATCCTGGGTCTAACAGCAGCAGCTGTCCCCGGGAGTATCTTATTCCTTGTCGCTTGATAGTGGGTCTAACAGCAGCAGCTGTCTCCAGGAGTATCTTATTCGTTGTCTTTTGATCCTGGGTCTAACAGCAGCAGCTGTCCCCGGGAGTATCTTATTCATTGTCTCTTACTCCTGGGTCTAACAGCAGCAGCTGTCCCCGGGAGTATCTTATTCCTTGTCTCTTGATACTGGGTCTAACAGCAGCAGCTGTCCCCGGGAGTATCTTATTCCTTGTCTTTTACTCCTGGGTCTAACAACAGCAGCTGTCTCCGGGAGTATCTTATTCCTTGTCTCTTACTCCTGGGTCTAACAATGGCAGCTGTCCCCGGGAGTATCTTATTCCTTGAGTCTTGATCCTGGGTCTAACAGCAGCAGCTTTCCCCGAGAGTATCTTATTCCTTGTCTCTTGATCCTGGGTGTGACAGCAGCAGCTATCCCCGGGAGTATCTTATTCCTTGTCTCTTGATCCAGGGTCTAACAGCAGCAGCTGTCCCCGGGAGTATCTTATTCCTTGTCGCTTGATAGTGGGTCTAACAGCAGCAGCTGTCCCCGGAAGTATCTTATTCCTTGTCTCTTACTCCTGGGTCTAACAATGGCAGCTGTCCCTGGGAGTATCTTACTCCTTGAGTCCTGATCCTGGGTCTAACAGCAGCAGCTTTCCCCGGGAGTATCTTATTCCTTGTCTCTTGATCCTGGGTCTAACAGCAGCTTTCCCCGAGAGTATCTTATTCCTTGTCTCTTGATTCTGGGTCTGACAGCAGCAGCTGTCCCCGGGAGTATCTTATTCCTTGTCTCTTGATCCAGGGTCTAACAGCAGCAGCTGTCCCCGGGAGTATCTTATTCCTTGTCTCTTACTCCTGGGTCTAACAATGGCAGCTGTCCCCGGGAGTATCTTATTCCTTGAGTCTTGATCCTGGGTCTAACAGCAGCAGCTTTCCCCGAGAGTATCTTATTCCTTGTCTCTTGATTCTGGTTGTGACAGCAGCAGCTGTCCCCTGGAGTATCTTATTCCTTGTCTCTTGATCCAGGGTCTAACAGCAGCAGCTGTCCCCGGGAGTATCTTATTCCTTGTCGCTTGATAGTGGGTCTTACAGCAGCAGCTGTCCCCAGGAGTATCTTATTCGTTGTCTTTTGATCCTGGGTCTAACAGTAGCAGCTGTCCCTGGGAGTATCTTATTCATTGTCTCTTACTCCTGGGTCTAACAGCAGCAGCTGTCCCCGGGAGTATCTTATTCCTTGTCTCTTACTCCTGGGTCTAACAATGGCAGCTGTCCCTGGGAGTATCTTGTTCCTTGAGTCCTGATCCAGGGTCTAACAGCAGCAGCTTTCCCCGGGAGTATCTTATTCCTTGTCTCTTGATCCTGGGTCTAACAGCAGCTTTCCCCGAGAGTATCTTATTCCTTGTCTCTTGATCCAGGGTCTGACAGCAGCAGCTGTCCCCGGGAGTATCTTATTCCTTGTCTCTTGATTCTGGGTCTAACAGCAGCAGCTGTCCCCGGGAGTATCTTATTCCTTGTCTCTTGATCCTGGGTCTAACAGCAGCAGCTGTCCCTGGGAGTATCTTATTCCTTGTCTTTTACTCCTGGGTCTAAGCTGTCCCAGGGAGTATCTTAATCCTTGTCTCTTACTCCTGGGTCTAACAGCAGCAGCAGTCCCCGGGAGTATCTTATTCCTTGTCTCTTGATCCTGGGTCTAACAGCAGCAGCTGTCCCCGGGAGTATCTTTTTCCTTGTCTCTTGATCCTAGGTCTAACAGCAGCAGCTGTCCCCCGGAGTATCTTATTCCTTGTCTTTTACTCCTGGGTCTAACAGCAGCAGCTGTCCCTGGGATTATCTTATTCCTTGTCTTTTACTCCTGGGTCTAACAACGGCAGCTGTCCCTGGGAGTATCTTATTCCTTGAGTCCTGATCCTGGGTCTAACAGCAGCAGCTTTCCCCGGGAGTATCTTATTCCTTGTCTCTTGAGCCAGGGTCTAACAGCAGCAGCTGTCCCCGGGAGTTTTTTATTCCTTGTCTTTTGATTCTGGGTCTAACAGCAGCAGCTTTCCCCCGGGAGTATCTTATTCCTTGTCTTTTACTCCTGGGTCTAACAACAGCAGCTGTCCCCCGGAGTATCTTAATCCTTGTCTCTTACTCCTGGGTCAAGCAGCAGCAGCTGTCCCCGGGAGTATCTTATTCCTTATCTCTTGATCCTGGGTCTAACAGCAGCAGCTGTCCCCGGAAGTATCTTATTCCTTGTCTCTTACTCCTGGGTCTAACAATGGCAGCTGTCCCCGGGAGTATCTTATTCCTTGAGTCCTGATCCTGGGTCTAACAGCAGCAGCTTTCCCCGGGAGTATCTTATTCCTTGTCTCTTGATCCTGGGTCTAACAGCAGCAGCTATCCCCGGGAGTGTCTTATTCCTTGTCTCTTGATCCTGGGTCTAACAGCAGCAGCTGTCCCCGGGAGTATCTTATTCCTTGAGTCCTGATCCTGGGTCTAACAGCAGCAGCTGTTCCTGGGAGTATCTTATTCCTTGTCTCTTGGGCCTGGTGGTGCTGTCCCATTACTGCTATGAAATCAGGCTCCTCTGTATAAACCTCAGTCTGGCTAATGTGGGGCAGTATGGACGGTGGTTCAATTCCCACCATGGCCGAAACGGTGTGGAGTTTGTATAGTCTCCCCATATTTGCGTGGGTTTCCTCTTGGTACTCCGGTTTCCTCCCACACTCCAGATATATACTGGTAGGTTCATTGAAAAAAATTGTAAAATCAAAACTAAAAGCCTATAAATGCCATAAATAGTTGTGTGATTATGTAGCTGACCTAAGACCATCACTACCTAACGAAAACCAACTTTTCTGGCGAGGACGGATGGGTGGGGGGATTTATGAGACGAGGGGGTACTCTTAAATTAAAAGCCTCATCAAGGGAGAGAAAAAAAAGTTGTGAACCGCTGCTGTAAAGGTGTCACACCGGCCCTCTTAACATGGGACTACCGCTCTCAGCATAGGATTGTATAGGGCTGGTGTGTGCCCGTACGCTGCAGGCAGCTTCTTGTGCCAATAGGTGGCGCTGCCGCTACACACTGTTCCCTGGAGATCTATAATACCCCTTTTCCACTGCGACCCAAATTCCCAGGTCTCAGATCCATGACTCTGGTCGGGAGCAGAACCTTTGCGTTTAACCCGACCAAAATCCCGGGTTTTGCGCGTTCACGTGAACAAACCCAGGGGTTTAGAAATCAGTGGAAAAGGGATTTAACTTATAAGACTTAGGGGGTCATTCCGAGTTGATCGCTCGCTTGCAGTGTTTAGCAGCCGTGCAAACGCTATGCCGCCGCCCACTGGGGAGTGTATCTTAGCTTAGCAGACGTGCAGTTTCTGAGTAGCTCTGAACCTACTCAGCGCTTGCGATCACTTCAGCCTATTCGTGTCCGGATTTGACGTCAGACACCCGCCCAGCGAACGCCCAGCCACGCCTGTGTTTTTTCAGACACGCCTGCGTTTTTGCGAACACTCCCTGAAAACGGTAATTTGACACCCAGAAACGACCCTTCCTGTCAATCTTCTTGCGGCCGTCAGTGCGAAGGAAAACTTCGCTAGAACCTGTGCACAAAGCCTTGGTACCCGTACGTTGCGCGTGCGCATTGCGGTTCATACGCATGCACAGAAATGCCAATTTTTAGCCTGATCGCTGCGCTGCGAACAACGGCATCTAGCGATCAACTCGGAATGACCCCCCTTTATCAGAGCTCTATTGTTGTACAAGTGGGTGTTACCTGAAAGGGTTACTGCCGGCAGCGTGATTCATTTCAGTGACAGTCACTGAGAAAATGCCGAATAAATCACATGTTGGATTTTTTATTCTATAAACATTTGCTCTTATTTATTTGTAAGACTCTGAGCGGTGAGACCGCGGCTGCGTGCCGGGGAGGGGGGCGGCGGGGGGGGGGGGGGGGGGTGTGTGTAATTCAGACCTGATTGCAGCAGCAAATGTGTTAGCAGCTGGGCAAAATCATGTGCACTGCAGGTGGGGCAGATGTAACATGTGCAGAGAGAGTACTGTAAATTTGGGTGAGGTGGGGCAGATGTAACATGTGCAGAGAGAGTTACTGTAGATTTGGGTGAGGTGGGGCAGATGTAACATGTGCAGAGAGAGTTACTGTAGATTTGGGTGAGGCGTGGCAGGTGGGGCAGATGTAACATGTGCAGAGAGAGTGCTGTAGATTTGGGTGAGGTATGGCAGGTGGGGCAGATGTAACATGTGCAGAGAGAGTTACTGTAGATTTGGGTGAGGTGTGGCAGGTGGGGCAGATGTAACATGTGCAGAGAGAGTTACTGTAGATTTGGGTGAGGTGGCAGGTGGGGCAGATGTAACATGTGCAAAGATAGTACTGTAGATTTGGGTGAGGTGTCCCAGGTGGGGCAGATGTAACATGTGCAGAGATAGTATTGTAGATTTGGGTGAGGTGTGGCAGGTGGGGCAGATGTAACATGTGCAGAGAGAGTTACTGTAGATTTGGGTGAGGTGGGGCAGATGTAACATGTGCAGAGAGAGTTACTGTAGATTTGGGTGAGGTGGCAGGTGGGGCAGATGTAACATGTGCAGAGAGTTACTGTAGATTTGTGCGAGGTGTGGCCGGTGGGGCAGATGTAATATGTGCAAAGATAGTACTGTAGATTTGGGAGAGGTGTGGCGGGGGGGGCAGATGTAACATGTGCAGAGAGAGTTAGATTTGGATAAATATTGTTTCTGTGCAGGGTAAATACTGGCTGCTTTATTTTTACACTGCAATTTAGATTTCAGTTTGAACACACCCCACCCAAATCTCTCTCTGCACATGTTACATCAGCCCCACCTGCCACACCACACCCAAATCTAACTCTCTCTGCACATGTTATATCTGCCCCCCTGCAGTGCACATGGTTTTGTTCAACTGCTAACAAATTTGCTGCTGCTATCAGGTCTGCATTAGGCCCCTGTTCAGCTGTGTAATAATACAGACTGCTGGGATGTGCAGGCCGGGCCTCCCCCTCCCCACCTGTGTAGTTCTGTGTACAATGAAGGTGGTGTCTGCTTCTCCTTGGCCCTGCGCCCCACCCATCTGGCCTTAGGTGTTTTTAATCAGAGTAACCTGGTTCCTGCAATGTAGCCTGTATCTCAGAGGCAGTACGTCAGGTGAGTCCCACATTATATCCCTGTACGCCTGTCCCATCTGCGAGACGCCGCCTGGGCGTGATAGCTGCAGGGCCGTCTTTTCGTATGGGCTCAATGGGCTCTTGCCCAAGGGCCCCAGGAGTATAGGGGTCCTATGCTGATAGCTGAGGGTCCCCTCTTTCCAGAGGTACCAGATTTTTGAAAATCGGGCCAGGGGAACCGGAGATATCTGACTTGAAAGGAATGGTCCCCATCCAAGCCTGATAATTGCTCTTCCCAAGAAAAAAAGCATTTGGTTTCCCCCAGCACCCTGAATGATAACCGTAACCAGATATAAATCCCACATAATAATAGAATTCAGAGATCTTCGTTACACATATTTGCGCAAATGTGTGAATAAGCCCCAAAGCCGCATCAAGGCGTCTCTGTATATTTGGGGTCCCTAGCGCTATATCTAGGTGCAGGGTGTGGCACCCCAAAACACCAGCATAAGCCAGAAAGCACAGCGTAGCATACCAGTGAAAAAACTATAGTGTTATTAAATTAGTATTTAGGAAGCCGAAGCTATAGAGCAGAGGTTCTCAAACTCGGTCCTCGGGGGCCCACACAGTGCATGTTTTGCAGGTCTCCTCACAGAATCACAAGTGAAATAATTAGCTCCACCTGTGGACCTTTTAAAATGTGTCTGTGAGTAATTAATCCACCTGTGCACCTGCTGGGTTACCTGCAAAACATGCACTGTGTGGGGGTAATAAGGACCGAGTTTGAGAACCTCTGCTATAGAGAAAGTGATACAAAAATGAAATGCAATTAAAATAGAGAAATAGTGTTAAAAAATTAATAAGTGAAAAGTGTTAATACACACTAAAGCCATCCAGCTCAGCCAGTCCAGAGGCACCACACCTCACACCTCCATTACCCCAATCTGGGTCTAATATTAACCAGCAAGGAGCCACATGATAATGGCTCCTTACTACAATATGTCTAAGCTAAGAGCTACCTACCTTGGAGCAACCCCATAATGCTCCCTGTGGCATGTCAGGGCCTGCACCTCCTCCTAATGCAGGAACCTCTCTGCTCTTCCCAGACAGATCTCAGGTTCTGTCTGACGTAGAGTTTTTCTGAGGGTATAATCCTAAAGATAGTAACTCTCCCCTTTTGGTGGACACTGGCAGCTTGTCTCTACTTAGCCCAGAACCAGAGATATCAGCCTTCCAGCAGCTGGTCCCTGCTCTAGCTCCACACGCCTAATATGCAGTTTTAGATTTTCGTTGGTGGATTGCTCTGGCTCCTGAACGCTGATCCACAAGTCCCCAGAACCTCCTGAAAGGTGAGACTCTCTAGTATTTTATCCCATTCAAAGCTAAGAAATAAATTTTCAGGAACTTGAGATATCTGCAGTCAAGCAAGCTGCCCTCCCACCAGAAAATGATAAATATTAAGCCCACTCCACTATCCACCCCTCCCCTACGCATTAAACACCTCCTACTACACTGGAAGTCATGTACCAGGGCCCCTTCATTCAGCACAGTGCCCCCTTGTACAGTTTAGCCCCATCTGTGCAGTAAAGGAGTAATTATCAGAAATTACTGCTCCAGGTCCTACATGCTGAGCAGAAGATAGAACAACCCCTACCGCCCGCGGGACATCAAAGCTGCCACTGATAGCACCCCTACCACTGGAGGATGGGTAGGGGGCCCAGTGCATTGCTGTGCCCAGGGGCCTACACTGCTGTTAAGATGGCCCTGGATAGCTGGGAATCCGCAGTCACAACGTGTGCTGAGGTCTTCAATGGAATCAGGGCGTGCAGGCCAAATCCCTCCATTGTGCTGCGGAGCTGGGGCAAAGGATGACGTAGTTGACTGAGAATTGCGCCATGGTGCTCCCGGAAGCGGGAGTGTACCCGTCTCTGCCAGCAGCATGAGCGGGGCTACGTAAATTCCGTCAGTTGGCCAAATCTGGGTTTTCACCTCAACTACACTGCGGTATCGCTGGGCTGCCCTGGGGAACGTTCTGGTAATAATCTCTGGTGATAGCGACGCGAATCTGTGGTGTCATTCTCGTGGCCGCAGCTTCTACACACCGGGCACAAGACTTGTCCCAGTCTCCTGATAAATCACAGTGCGCTGTATTCCACCAACGCAGGGCGCGACGGTGATACAATGTGCGTAGTCTGGTATATACTATCCCCGTACACCGGGGCACTCATCAGTATATATATATATATATATTTGGCATAAGTGCAGAAAGTAAAGAGCAGCTACTGCACTTTATTAAGGTCACATTATTATGAGCAGCTGTTTCTCTGCCCAGGAGGTGGCGCCGTTGTTATGTTCTTAGCTCAGGAATCCTTCACATTGGTGAGTACATATTATACAGTATAGGCCGGGTTACACAGATTCACTAGCTGCTTAAAATCAGGTGAAATGTGGGCTTGAAATCAGAGCGCCACAGAACCTGCATCATTCATGTGTGTCCCGGTTTAAAGGTTTACTAAATCATACCTCCCAACATTTCTCCTGAAAATGAGCGCGGCCTCTGCAGAGGGGGGCGTGGCTTCACGGCGTGCGCACAGCGTGTATTCACCGCTGCTCTGCTCAGAGCAGCGAGTGACGGGGATGGGGGGGGATCTCCTAACTGCCCCCACCGCGGGACACTGCGGCCCAAAAAAACAGGACTCTCCAGCAAAAATTGGGAGGTATGAGCAAACTCGGATCCTAACCCTCTGTCCCACGCTCACTGTGTACCCCATCTGTGTCACCCCTGTCTGTCTGCCCCTCCCCTATAGAGTGTAAGCTCTCACAAGCAGGGCCCTCTTCCCTCATGTGATTTCTGCCACCCTGATACTTATGTCGGTTTCATCTGCTGACACAGCTATGTGTATATACCCTGTACATGTCCCCCCATGTCTACTATATACCCTGTACATGTCCCCCCATGTGTACTATATACCCTGTACATGTCCCCCCATGTGTACTGTATACCCTGTACATGTCCCCCCTATGTGTACTGTATACCCTGTACATGTCCCCCCATGTGTACTATATACCCTGTACATGTCCCCCCATGTGTACTATATACCATGTACATGTCCCCCCTATGTGTACTGTATACCCTGTGCATGTCCCCCCCATGTGTACTGTATACCCTGTACATGTCCCCCCATGTGTACTATATACCCTGTACATGTCCCCCCATGTGTACTATATACCCTGTACATGTCCCCCCATGTATACTATATACCCTGTACATGTCCCCCCTATGTGTACTGTATACCCTGTGCATGTCCCCCCCATGTGTACTGTATACCCTGTACATGTCCCCCTATGTGTACTATATACCCTGTACATGTCCCCCCATGTGTACTATATACCCTGTAC
Organism: Pseudophryne corroboree; assembly: GCF_028390025.1. Taxonomy (NCBI): domain Eukaryota; kingdom Metazoa; phylum Chordata; class Amphibia; order Anura; family Myobatrachidae; genus Pseudophryne; species Pseudophryne corroboree. The sequence goes on from NW_026970536.1 coordinate 121,270, forward strand.
ATGTCCCCCCATGTATACTATATACCCTGTACATGTCCCCCCTATGTGTACTGTATACCCTGTGCATGTCCCCCCCATGTGTACTGTATACCCTGTACATGTCCCCCTATGTGTACTGTATACCCTGTACATGTCCCCCCATGTGTACTGTATACCCTGTACATGTCCCCCCATGTGTACTATATACCCTGTACATGTCCCCCCATGTGTACTATATACCCTGTGCATGTCCCCCCTATGTGTACTGTATACCCTGTGCATGTCCCCCCTATGTGTACTGTATACCCTGTGCATGTCCCCCCTATGTGTACTGTATCCCCTGTGCATGTCCCCCCTATGTGTACTGTATCCCCTGTACATGTCCCCCCTATGTGTACTGTATACCCTGTGCATGTCCCCCTATGTGTACTGTATACCCTGTGCATGTCCCCCCTATGTGTACTGTATACCCTGTGCATGTCCCCCCTATGTGTACTGTATACCCTGTGCATGTCCCCCCTATGTGTACTGTATACCCTGTGCATGTCCCCCCTATGTGTACTGTATCCCCTGTGCATGTCCCCCCTATGTGTACTGTATCCCCTGTGCATGTCCCCCCTATGTGTACTGTATCCCCTGTGCATGTCCCCCCTATGTGTACTGTATACCCTGTGCATGTCCCCCCTATGTGTACTGTATACCCTGTGCATGTCCCCCCTATGTGTACTGTATACCCTGTGCATGTCCCCCCTATGTGTACTGTATACCCTGTGCATGTCCCCCCTATGTGTACTGTATACCCTGTGCATGTCCCCCCTATGTGTACTGTATACCCTGTGCATGTCCCCCCTATGTGTACTGTATACCCTGTGCATGTCCCCCCTATGTGTACTGTATACCCTGTGCATGTCCCCCCTATGTGTACTGTATACCCTGTGCATGTCCCCCCTATGTGTACTGTATACCCTGTGCATGTCCCCCCTATGTGTACTGTATACCCTGTGCATGTCCCCCCTATGTGTACTGTATACCCTGTGCATGTCCCCCCTATGTGTACTGTATACCCTGTGCATGTCCTATAGTGTCTTCAACTGTAAGTCACCTTTTCTCTTATTTACATACTCTATAACTGGGCGCTGCGGATCCCTTGTGGCGCCATATAAATAAAGGATGATGATGATAATATATACATACACTGAGTGGTGAGGTTATGGGGTAGATGTATCGGGGCATTGTCCTTACACCAGGACGAGGGAGCAGTATGCTGTGATAATGGGGCATGGCGGTGCTGGCTCTGTAATTGCCCTGGTGCTGGACTGATCACTGTTACGGGGTCTCCATCTGCCAGCGCTGCTGTACCCACTGTGTCCTGCCCATCGGTCGGATTCCAGCTGAGTGAGGCTCACCCGTAAATCATACGGTGTCTTAACGCCCGCCGCTAAATCATTTACAAAGCAAAGCCAACCTGGTTCTACTGTGTAAGTGATCGGCGCTTTCTAACGACGTGTATTCTCTGCCGACATCCCGCAGCTCCAGCAACTCTGAGCCTGTTACATATAGCTGCCCATCTTCGCTGTAACAGCTTCTGCTGCCCCTTCTCATGCCCAGCACAACACGTCTGCTACACACACATTGACAGATGTGAGGACGGACGTTCTGCTGCCCGTTCCCTATTTATTAGGCGTTACCTAAAGGATGAAACTGTTACTGCATGACATCATACCCTCCAACATTTTACACATAAAAACCGGTACAAATTAGGAAAGTGGGCGTGACCACTGGTAAAGTGGGAGTGGTCACGCCCCCCTTTCCTATACTTTAAATGTAAATTTGGAGAGTCAAAAATCGGTACAAAGCCCTTTTTGGCAGGTACAGCTGGAGGGTTTGTGCCATGACCCTGCCATACGTATGTGTCCCCCATATCAGGGCTGTCCCGTCTGTGTTGGGACCCTTGGGTGGGATTAGGACTATTTTCACGCGGCCTTGAACTGACAGAACATCCACACAGGGGTTTCGGGGGGCATAGCTGTTACGGGATGTCCGCCAGTTGCCGTCCGTCCCATGCCGTGATCTATTGAAAATGTCCCTCACAAAATGGCCACCGCCTCAGAGGAGACAGTTATTAAAGATACTAGAGGAGGCTCTAGTATCTTTAATAACTGTCTCCCGTAAGGCGGTGGCCATTTTGGAAGGGATGTTTTCAATACAATGAGCAGGTACTGCAATAATTACTGTGTGGGCATAATCTTGTGTCAGGGGCATTACGTACTGTGTGGGGCATAATGTGTTACTCCGTATGTGCCTAGGATATATATATATTTAAATATATTTTTATTTTAATGTTTTTTTGTTTTGTTTTTTATAGAGAGTTGGGGCCCCACAGTTTCTGATGGCAGCCCCCGCATCCTCATATTTAATAATGGTATCCGTTTGGATGGTCGACAGTCATTAGGTCGACATTGACATGGACACATGGTCGACACATGAAAATGTCGACATGGGTTTTTCACATTTTTTTTCCTTTGTGGAACTTTTCCATACTTTACGATCCACGTGGACTACAATTGGGAACGGTGACCTGAAGCATGGCGAGCGAAGCGGTGCACTAATTGGGGTTCCCCATCACTTTACGCAGAAAGCAACACAAAAAAAGTAAAAAAAACTCATGTCGACCCTTTCATATGTCGACCTTTTCTCCATGTCAACCATGCTAATGTCGACTAATAGTGGTCGACCTAATGGCTGTCTACCATACCAATGTCGACCATTCATACCGGAACCTTTAATAATGACTGTGATTCTGGTTTTGCTTATTACAGTAACCGCCTATAACGCTGCAGTTCCTCCATCATACCTCCCAAATGTCCCAATTCTGGCAGGACAGTCCAGTGTTTCACGGTCTGTCCCACCCACGGGCCGCAGTGACCCGTTCGTGGTGGGGATGGGGGGCAGTTCTCTCTGCACATGTTAGATTTACCCCACCTGCACTGCAACATGGTTTTGTCCGATTGATAACAAACCTGAATCAGAGTTCCAGGGAATATATAATTGTGTCCCCTCTACTCCAGGCTGAAAAATCAGAGCACAATCCTCAGAGTGATACATTAACCTTTATAGGATCCACAGACGTTCACTTAGACCTGTAGAAGGCGTGACTAAATGGTTTTGTATAGATACTGTATGTGCCCCGGCCCAAATCTCCGGTTTTGGATCTGTATTTTTTTTTTTTTTTTAAATAATAAAAAAAATCTAAAATCACAGAATTTGGGGGTGTTTTTGTTCCTACAGTATTATTAACCTCAATAACATTCCAAGTCCAAAATCTACAGGGAGTGAGAAAAATAGATAAAAGACGGAGAAGGAGAATATGTCTGCCACCCACTCAAGGAGGCTTCAGGTGGCACCAAAGCCTGGACCACCCAACAGCCTCCATCCTCTCTTTATCCATATCCATCAACCTCTTCACCTTGTGTAGAATTCTTTCCACCACCACTTCACAGGGGAGAACTTTCTATCTAAGGGATACCTGACACCGTGCTCTCCACGTGTGACGCCTAACAGCTAACTATAAAAATAGTGGTCAAATCAAATCTCCTATACTCTTTTAAATGCCCCATAAGCCCACTCAGGATAACTAAGCCCTGAAAGGCACGGGATGCGTAAGGCCCTTGAAACTCCCTTGTAAACGTTTACATTGAAAGGACACTCAAGAAAAAAATGGTCTAATGTCTCCTCCTCCCTTAGACATTCCTCACGTGGGCAGCCACGCTCACCGGCACTTTTAAACTGGGGATTACCCTTCATGTAAAGCTTCCCATGACAGGAGAGCCAAGCAATGTCCCTGAACATCGGTGGGATCCTCTGAGAATTGATCAGAGACCCCCCATCTGAGCAAACATTACCCAGGCAGTCCCTTAGCAGAACAAATGAGTGAGTTTGTAAAATTCTTCTCTCCAACTCCCTTCTGGAGATGGTTTTAACGTCGCCCTCTTCCAGCCCCCAGCGCCTTGTCATCTTCAAGCACAAGATAACCTAGATAGGGAGGTAGTCATGTTGGACCTGAACATTTTTCACTTGACCACCATCAAACCAGAGCTCGAGGAAGGGAAACACCCATGCCCAAAAGCTCTCTGCTCATCGAAGGTGGGAATCTAAAAATAAACTCCCAAGGTTAAGTTTTATAAAGGTAGCAGCAAAAATTACCACAGGGTTGACCATACTTAGGCCACCCTGTTCCCTCTAAATCTAAGTAATCCCTCTCTTGACTGGATTCATTCTATTCCACCTTAATAATAGGAAGAATAAAGAATTCATCCTGGTCCACAAAGGTTCTGGCAAAAAACACACGTAGCTGACATACTGTAGAGAAACAAAGGGACCAGGTAAGTTTTGCACAAGTCAATCCTCTGCCGGTAAGGAAGTTGCCACTTTCTCCAAGACTGTACCTTCTGGCAGCATCTTCCAGCTGTTTCTCCCACTTTGGCATAATAAACACCACCAAATATACCTAAAATTTTGATCTCTGGGCTGGCCCGGGGGAGGCTGTCCAGAAGGGAAAACTCATCATCTTCCTCCCCCATCCAGAAAGCTTCACACTTGTCCTCGTTGACTCTGGAACACGAAGCAACAGAGAACTCACTGTGAGGAAACCACGCTTTGCTGGGACGGTGGTTACCCTCTGTGGGATTCAATTCACTCGGGCAGATCAGAATATATATATATATATATAAAGTATTATGACAGCACAACACCATAAGATCTTCACATGATACATGGTAATTGGTAACACATCCTCCAGCAGCCTCTTGCAGTCAGCATCCATAAGTAACAATAATCTGTATCCTTACCACTACCGCTTGCTAGACAGGCCTGTGTCCTCCAGCCTGGGGTACTGGCTCACACTGACCCAGTCCTGGTAGGGTTTCCTCTGGTGGCACAGCGATGCCCAGCTCAGAGGGTTTCCTACTGATGTCTGGTTCAAAGGATCCACCACAATAGAATCTCCTCCATTCAGACATGCTCTCCTTATATACCTGACTGCAGATCCCCTCTGGTGCCAAACAGTCTACTCGGGAGGTTGGCTCAGAATATCCCAAGGCTATTTCTGCCAGCATAGTGCTGTGTAGACCCATTGTACATCCTCTGGGAGTTCTAACCTAATTACCTCCCAGATTACCCGATGACCTAGATAACTATCCTGTGCTGGCACCTAGCTACTGTATGTAACCAGTCACTCCGTCATTGTTCTGATTACATTACCAACAACTCCTATCACACCTCACACAAAGGACTCACATATGTGATACACATGGTAATGAGCTAGCGCAGCCGCCTGTCTCTCCTCCTGTCACACAGTATGGCTTCTGCTTTCCTGCTACAGTCACACACTATGGCTTCTGCTTTCCTGCTACAGTCACACACTATGGCTTCTGCTGTCCTGCTATAGTCACACGGTATGGCTTCTGCTGTCCTGCTACAGTCACACGGTATGGCTTCTGCTGCCCTGCTACAGTCACATGGTATGGCTTCTGCTGTCCTGCTACAGTCACGCGTTATGGCTTCTGCTGCCCTGCTACAGTCACACACTATGGCTTCTGCCGCCCTGCTACAGTCACACACTATGGCTTCTGCTGTCCTGCTACAGTCACACACTATGGCTTCTGCTGTCCTGCTACAGTCACACACTATGGCTTCTGCTGTCCTGCTACAGTCACACACTATGGCTTCTGCTGCCCTGCTACAGTCACACACTATGGCTTCTGCTGTCCTGCTACAGTCACACACTATGGCTTCTGCTGTCCTGCTATAGTCACACACTATGGCTTCTGCTGTCCTGCTACAGTCACACACTATGGCTTCTGCCGTCCTGCTATAGTCACACACTATGGCTTTTGCTGCCCTGCTACAGTCACACACTATGGTTTCTGCTGTCCTGCTATAGTCACACACTATGGCTTCTGCTGTCCTGCTATAGTCACACACTATGGCTTCTGCTGTCCTGCTACAGTCGCACACTATGGCTTCTGCTGCCCTGCTACAGTCGCACAGTATGGCTTCTGCCCTCCTGCTACAGTCACACACTATGGCTTCTGCTGCCCTGCTACAGTCACACACCATGGCTTCTGCTGCCCTGCTATAGTCACACACTATTGCTTCTGCCGCCCTGCTACAGTCACACACTATGGCTTCTGCTGCCCTGCTACAGTCACACACTATGGCTTCTGCTGCCCTGCTACAGTCACACACTATGGCTTCTGCTGTCCTGCTACAGTCACACACTATGGCTTCTGCTGTCCTGCTACAGTCACACACTATGGCTTCTGCTGCCCTGCTACAGTCACACACTATGGCTTCTGCCGTCCTGCTACAGTCACACACTATGGCTTCTGCCGTCCTGCTACAGTCACACACTATGGCTTCTGCCCTCCTGCTACAGTCACACACTATGGCTTCTGCCCTCCTGCTACAGTAACACACTATGGCTTCTGCTGTCCTGCTACAGTAACACACTATGGCTTCTGCTGCCCTGCTACAGTCACACACTATGGCTTCTGCTGCCCTGCTACAGTCACACACTATGGCTTCTGCTGCCCTGCTACAGTCACACACTATGGCTTCTGCTGCCCTGCTACAGTCACACACTATGGCTTCTGCTGTCCTGCTACAGTCACACAGTATGGCTTCTGCTGTCCTGCTACAGTCACACAGTATGGCTTCTGCTGCCCTGCTACAGTCACACACTATGGCTTCTGCCTTCCTGCTACAGTCACACACTATGGCTTCTGCTGTCCTGCTACAGTCACACACTATGGCTTCTGCTGTCCTGCTACAGTCACACACTATGGCTTCTGCTGTCCTGCTACAGTCACACACTATGGCTTCTGCTGTCCTGCTACAGTCACACAGTATGGCTTCTGCTGCCCTGCTACAGTCACACACTATGGCTTCTGCTGTCCTGCTACAGTCACACACTATGGCTTCTGCCCTCCTGCTACAGTCACACACTATGGCTTCTGCCGTCCTGCTACAGTAACACACTATGGCTTCTGCTGTCCTGCTACAGTAACACACTATGGCTTCTGCTGCCCTGCTACAGTCACACACTATGGCTTCTGCTGCCCTGCTACAGTCACACACTATGGCTTCTGCTGCCCTGCTACAGTCACACACTATGGCTTCTGCTGCCCTGCTACAGTCACACACTATGGCTTCTGCTGCCCTGCTACAGTCACACACTATGGCTTCTGCTGCCCTGCTACAGTCACACACTATGGCTTCTGCTGCCCTGCTACAGTCACACACTATGGCTTCTGCTGCCCTGCTACAGTCACACACTATGGCTTCTGCTGCCCTGCTACAGTCACACACTATGGCTTCTGCTGCCCTGCTACAGTCACACACTATGGCTTCTGCTGTCCTGCTACAGTCACACAGTATGGCTTCTGCTGTCCTGCTACAGTCACACAGTATGGCTTCTGCTGTCCTGCTACAGTCACACAGTATGGCTTCTGCTGCCCTGCTACAGTCACACACTATGGCTTCTGCCTTCCTGCTACAGTCACACACTATGGCTTCTGCTGTCCTGCTACAGTCACACACTATGGCTTCTGCTGTCCTGCTACAGTCACACACTATGGCTTCTGCTGTCCTGCTACAGTCACACACTATGGCTTCTGCTGTCCTGCTACAGTCACACACTATGGCTTCTGCTGTCCTGCTACAGTCACACACTATGGCTTCTGCTGCCCTGCTATAGTCACACACTATGGCTTCTGCTGCCCTGCTACAGTCACACACTATGGCTTCTGCCGTCCTGCTACAGTCACACACTATGGCTTCTGCTGTCCTGCTACAGTCACACACTATGGCTTCTGCTGTCCTGCTACAGTCACACACTATGGCTTCTGCTGTCCTGCTACAGTCACACACTATGGCTTCTGCTGCCCTGCTACAGTCACACACTATGGCTTCTGCTGTCCTGCTACAGTCACACACTATGGCTTCTGCTGTCCTGCTACAGTCACACGGTATGGCTTCTGCTGTACTGCTACAGTCACACACTATGGCTTCTGCTGTCCTGCTACAGTCACACACTATGGCTTCTGCTGTCCTGCTACAGTCACACACTATGGCTTCTGCCGTCCTGCTATAGTCACACACTATGGCTTCTGCTGCCCTGCTACAGTCACACACTATGGCTTCTGCTGCCCTGCTACAGTCACACAATATGGCTTCTGCTGTCCTGCTACAGTCACACACGGTATGGCTTCTGCTGCCCTGCTACAGTCACACACTATGGCTTCTGCCCTCCTGCTACAGTCACACGGTGTGGCTTCTGCCCTCCTGCTACAGTCACACACTATGGCTTCTGCTGTCCTGCTACAGTCACACACTATGGCTTCTGCCCTCCTGCTACAGTCACACACTATGGCTTCTGCTGTCCTGCTACAGTCACACACTATGGCTTCTGCTGTCCTGCTACAGTCACACACTATGGCTTCTGCCCTCCTGCTACAGTCACACACTATGGCTTCTGCCGTCCTGCTACAGTCACACACTATGGCTTCTGCCCTCCTGCTACAGTCACACACTATGGCTTCTGCTGCCCTGCTACAGTCACACACTATGGCTTCTGCTGTCCTGCTACAGTCACACACTATGGCTTCTGCTGTCCTGCTACAGTCACACACTATGGGTTCTGCCGTCCTGCTATAGTCACACACTATGGCTTCTGCTGCCCTGCTACAGTCACACACTATGGCTTCTGCTGTCCTGCTACAGTCACACACTATGGCTTCTGCTGCCCTGCTACAGTCACACACTATGGCTTCTGCCGTCCTGCTACAGTCACACACTATGGCTTCTGCCGTCCTGCTACAGTCACACACTATGGCTTCTGCCGTCCTGCTACAGTCACACACTATGGCTTCTGCCGTCCTGCTACAGTCACACACTATGGCTTCTGCTGTCCTGCTACAGTCACACACTATGGCTTCTGCTGTCCTGCTACAGTCACACACTATGGCTTCTGCCCTCCTGCTACAGTCACACGGTATGGCTTCTGCCCTCCTGCTACAGTCACACACTATGGCTTCTGCTGTCCTGCTACAGTCACACACTATGGCTTCTGCTGTCCTGCTACAGTCACACACTATGGCTTCTGCTGTCCTGCTATAGTCACACACTATGGCTTCTGCCCTCCTGCTACAATCACACACTATGGCTTCTGCTGCCCTGCTACAGTCACACACTATGGCTTCTGCTCTCCTGCTATAGTCACACAATATGGCTTCTGCTGCCCTGCTACAGTCACACACTATGGCTTCTGCCCTCCTGCTACAGTCACACAGTATGGCAATGTTTTTTATATTTCCAATACATACCATAGCTGAGGAGAAAATGGCCAGTCAGTGGGTAAAGGAGGCAAAAAAAATGTAAATATATAAGTGAAAGGAGAAAAACAAAAGGCGGAATAATAAAACTAAAGACAGAGACTGGGAGTCTTGTTGAGGGAGACAATGTAACAGCAGATCATCTTAATAATTATTTTTGCTCAGTATACACTACTAAAAAAGAGGGGAAGGGGCCACAGTTAAGTTGCAGAGATATTCAGGAAAATGAAACTAGTACATTTACAGGGGAGAAGGTCCTAACAGAACTCTCAAAGCTGAAAGTGGACAAATCTATGGGGCCAGATAGGATACATCCAACGATACTAAAAAATCCAAGTTTATTTAGCAGTCTGTGATGTGGAACAGTGTCAAAAGCCTTACTAAAGTGTAGATAAGCTACATTGCTTCCAAAAAGTATTCACAGCGCTTAACTTTTTCCACATTTTGTTATGTTACAGCCGTGTTCCAAAATGAAATAAATTCATATTTTTCCCTCAAAATTCTACACACAATACCTCAAAATGACAATGTGAAAAGTGTTTTTGAGATTTTTGCAAATTTATTAAAAATAAAAAACTAAGAAGTCACATGTACATAAGTATTCACAGCCTTTGCTCAATACTTTGTTGATGCACCTTTGGCAGCAATTACAGCCTCAAGTCTTTTTGAATATGATGCTACAAGCTTGGCACACCTATCTTTGGGCAGTTCTGCCCAATCCTCTTTGCAGCACCTCTCAAGCTCCATCAGGTTGGATGGGAAGCGTCGGTGCACAGCCATTTTCAGATCTCTCCAGAGATGTTCAATCGAATTCAAGTCTGGGCTCTGGCTGGGCCACTCAAGGACATTCACAGAGTTGTCCTGAAGCCACTCCTTTGATATCTTGGCTGTGTGCTTAGGGTCATTATCCTGCTGAAAGAAGAACCATCACCCCAGTCTGAAGTCAAAGGCGCTCTGGAGCAGGTTTTCATCCAGGATGTCTCTGTACATTGCTGCATTCATCTTTCCCTCTATCCTGACTAGTCTCCCAGTTCCTGCCGCTGAAAAACATCCCCACAGCATGATGCTGCCACCACCATGCCTCACTGTAGAGATGGTACTGGCCTGGTGATGAGCGGTGCCTGGTTTCCTCCAAACATGACGCCTGGCATTCATGCCAAAGAGTTCAATCTTTGTCTCACCAGACCAGGGAATTTTGTTTCTCATTGTCTGAGAGTCCTTCAGGTGCATTTTGGCAAACTCCAGGCGGGCTGCCATGTGCTTTTTACTATGGAGTGTCTTCCGTCTGGCCACTCTACCATACAGGCCTGATTGGTGGATTGCTGCAGAGATGGTTGTCCTTCTGGAAGGTTCTTCTCTCTCCACAGGGGAATGCTGTAGCTCTGACAGAGTGACCATCAGGTTCTTGGTCACCTCCTTGACTAGGGCCCTTCTCCCCCGATTGCTCACTTTAGACGGCCGGCCAGCTCTAGGAAGAGTCCTGTTGGTTCTGAACTTCTTCCATTTACGGATGATGGAGGCCGCTTTGCTCATTGGGACTTTTAAAGCAACAGATAGTTTTCTATACCCTTCCCCAGATTTGAGCGTCGAGACAATCCTGTCTCTGAGGTCTACAGACAATTCCTTTGACTTCGTGCTTGGTTTGTGCTCAGACATGCACTGTTATATAGACAGGTGTGTGCCTTTCCAAATCATGTCCAATCAACTGAATTTACCACAGGTGGACTCCAATTAAGCTGTAGGAACATCTCAAGGATGATCAGTGGAAACAGGATGCACTTGGGCTTCATGGAAAAGGCTGTGAATACTTATGTACATGTGATTCCTTAGTTTTTTTATTTTTAATAAATTTGCAAAAATCTCAGACTTTTTTCATGTTGTCATTATGGGGAATTGTGTGTAGACTTTTTAGGGAAAAAATTAATTTATTTCATTTTGGAATAAGGTTGTAACATAACAAAATATGAAAAAAGTGAAGTGCTGTGAATACTTTCCGGATGCACTGTATACCTAGACCGGGCCAAGGATTAAAAAGTACATTAAACTGTTAGAAACGAGTAATGAATAAAATGTTTCCCAGTCCAGGCACATCTTGTTTCATCACACTCACAGATAAGATGTTCCATGCCACATGCCTCTGTCATAGATGACAGGATATGTGTGATGTCATCTGCTTAGGACACCACCCTAAATGGAGACTTGGGGGCCCATCTGCACCCCCTCTACAGTGCTACTCGAAGTCCTCCTCACGAAAGGATCAATTGCAAACACATATAAAAGGGGGCTCAGAGGACATCCCTGAAGGACACCCTAGTTAACCGTGAAAGCAGTCATTAACCAGTGGGAAGCTTTTTTCCTGATTGGCTGCTTGTCATTTATAATCTATCACCTCCAGAGGAAGACAATACCTTTTCCATAAAGCCCACAAATACTCATGAGTCACATGGTCAAACTTTAGACTGATCCTATGCCAGCAAATACTTCCCCCACCTTTCAGCACAATATTGTTGCATGGCCTCCCACACACCAAGGACAACCCTAAAGGTGCTGTGGCCCTTCATGGTGCAATGCTGAGACGGGGAAAGCAACAACCTGGAAACTTCCATCAGCCGATTGAAGAGTACTTTTGCCAGAATCTTTCTGTCCATATTGAGAAGAACAATGGGGTACCAGTTCTTAATACAGGCTAGATCTTTACATTTGGACAACAATATAAGGGCGGCTGAGCTTATAGAGTGAGGAGCAACCCCTCACCCAGGCCTTCATTAAATACCTCTACAAGATGAGGAGCCAAGATGTCAGAAAACACTTTATAGAATTCAGATGTTAATCCATTTGGGCCTGGAGACTTCCTCATAGACAGATTACGGCATTCTTGACTTCCTCCACCATTATATCCACCGTTACATCACCTACCAAAGAGTTAAGAGGGATCTAGCCCTTCAAGCCCATGTGTCTTCCTCGGGAAATGCTCCACCCTCTCTCTGATAAGTGGCTGCTCAGATAAATGGTGGTAGGAGTAGTAAGGGGATGCGTTGATGTGACCGGCAGTCAGGAGACCGCCAGTCACAATACCGATGCCGGAATCCTGGCATCTCAAAATCCCGCTGGTCAGCATGCTGACCAATAGGGACTTTTCCCACTCGTGGGTGTTCACGACACCCATAGAGTGGGAATAGAACCTGTGGCCCTCGCCGGCCATGTAACTGCGGGGATCCCACCGTCAGTATTGTGACCGCCGGTCACACATACCCAACTCGTAGTAAGACCTAGTGCCTCCCACTCCTCCCCCTTTTTACCCTTGGGCTCCACCCAAACAACCACCTCACTCACCAGTAACTTGGAGTCATTTTTGGTTATTTTGGTCCTAGGGATATTGGAGATGAAGATAAGTTCCTTGCCACCCACCAACACAACCTCACCTTCACCCCCCTCCTCATCTTTAGAGGAAGACAGAACGCCAAACTTATTGGTACAGATTACATTTGTATTATTTGTTTTAGCTTTTACTTGGCCACCCTTCTTCACAGCCTGAAAAGCCTGTTCATTAGTTCCGTCTTGGTTCCTCTTATCTTCTCTCACCTGCTTTCCCTCGCTACCACCTCCCACTTGGCGTGACATGTCTTGGTGTGTAATAATCTCCGTCTTACTATTATCTCCAATTATCTCTACAGCATCTACCACCTCCACCCTTGTATTGTGTGCAGCATTGGGGCATCTACTATAGGAGTGCCCTTCAATGCCACAAAGGTTTGCACCTTACTTTTGTGCATTCTTTTGAGCTATACCCCGCATAACCACATAAGGCACACGTAATCACAGTACAATCATGACTGAAATGCCGGAATCCCCACATTTGTGACAGGTCCTGGGATGTCCCTGATAGAAACATAGGAGCCTGTCCAGTCCAATGTAGGCAGCCAATGGCAAATGCAGGGTCTCCCAGGTCCGGCAGGACCTCTGCTTTTTGCGTTTAGTCTGATCCAGCCTTGGATTCTCTGGAGCTCCTTTTTCAATTCATCCAGCCCTATCTGAGTGGACTGCTCCTCTGGACTCTCCAGCATCATTCGGGCATCTTCACCCTCCCCTTTACTGCTGGTAAGCATGGAAACTTCACCATCAAGGGTTTATTCACCCAAGGGGCCTGCTTCTCTCAGTCTGGTAGGCTCCACCGATGGTGACACCAGTTGGAGGCCCTTTGCAAAACCTGCAGTCGTGGGGTCAGCCATGATCACATGCTTAGTCTCTGGCTTAAGCACAGCCTCCACTGTCACTTTTCCAGGGATTCCAGGGCCTTGGCAAGGGCCAGGAGGAAAAAGGCCCAGAAGCCTGGGGATCGCCTTCATCCTTCTCTCTAGGGGGATCCAACCTCCCCAGGGGGGCCTCCCAAGAAACACTGCAGGCTCCAAAAACTTTCAAAGACCTAGGAGCTCAGTAGCACTGGTCTGCTCCTGGTGTAACCCAGCCACATATTCTACTGCTCTCTCCCGGTGAAACCCAGACACATATACTACTGCTCTCTCCCGGTGTAACCCAGGCACATATACTACTGCTCTCTACCGGTGTAACCCAGGCACATATACTACTGCTCTCTCCCGGTGTAAACCAGGCACATATACTACTGCTCTCTCCCGGTGTAAACCAGGCACATATACTACTGCTCTCTCCTGGTGTAACCCAGGCACATATACTACTGCTCTCTCCCGGTGTAACCCAGACACATATACTACTGTTCTCTCCCGGTGTAACCCAGACACATATACTACTGCTCTCTCCCAGTGTAACCCAGACACATATACTACTGCTCTCTCCCAGTGTAACCCAGGCACATACACTACTGCTCTCTCCTGGTGTAACCCAGGCACATATACTACTGCTCTCTCCCGGTGTAACCCAGACACATATACTACTGTTCTCTCCCGGTGTAACCCAGGCACATATACTACTGTTCTCTCCAAGTGTAGCCCAGGCACATATACTACTGTTCTCTCCCGGTGTAACCCAGGCACATATACTACTGTTCTCTCCCGGTGTAACCCAGGCACATATACTACTGTTCTCTCCCGGTGTAACCCAGGCACATATACTACTGTTCTCTCCCGGTGTAACCCAGACACATATACTACTGTTCTCTCCCGGTGTAACCCAGGCACATATACTACTGCTCTCTCCCGGTGTAACCCAGGCACATATACTACTGCTCTCTCCCGGTGTAACCCAGGCACATATACTACTGCTCTCTCCCGGTGTAACCCAGGCACATATACTACTGTTCTCTCCCGGTGTAACCCAGGCACATATACTACTGCTCTCTCCCGGTGTAACCCAGACACATATACTGCTGCTCTCTCCCGGTGTAACCCAGACACATATACTGCTGCTCTCTCCCGCTGTAACCCAGGCACATATACTACTGTTCTCTCCCGGTGTAACCCAGGCACATATACTACTGCTCTCTCCCGGTGTAACCCAGACACATATACTGCTGCTCTCTCCCGGTGTAACCCAGACACATATACTGCTGCTCTCTCCCGCTGTAACCCAGGCACATATACTACTGTTCTCTCCCGGTGTAACCCAGGCACATATACTACTGTTCTCTCCAAGTGTAGCCCAGACACATATACTACTGCTCTCTCCCGGTGTAACCCAGGCACATATACTACTGCTCTCTCCCGGTGTAACCCAGGCACATATACTACTGTTCTCTCCCGGTGTAACCCAGGCACATATACTACTGTTCTCTCCCGGTGTAACCCAGGCACATATACTACTGTTCTCTCCCGGTGTAACCCAGACACATATACTGCTGTTCTCTCCCGGTGTAACCCAGGCACATATACTACTGCTCTCTCCCGGTGTAACCCAGACACATATACTGCTGTTCTCTCCCGGTGTAACCCAGACACATATACTGCTGTTCTCTCCCGGTGTAACCCAGACACATATACTACTGTTCTCTCCCGGTGTAACCCAGGCACATATACTACTGTTCTCTCCCGGTGTAACCCAGGCACATATACTACTGTTCTCTCCCGGTGTAACCCAGGCACATATACTACTGCTCTCTCCCGGTGTAACCCAGACACACATACTGCTGCTCTCTCCCGGTGTAACCCAGACACATATACTGCTGCTCTCTCCCGCTGTAACCCAGGCACATATACTGCTGCTCTCTCCCGGTGTAACCCAGACACATATACTGCTGCTCTCTCCCGCTGTAACCCAGACACATATACTACTGCTCTCTCCCGGTGTAACCCAGGCACATATACTACTGCTCTCTCCTGGTGTAACCCAGGCACATATACTACTGCTCTCTCCCGGTGTAACCCAGGCACATATACTACTGCTCTCTCCCGCGGTAACCCAGGCACATATACTACTGCTCTCTCGTGGTGTAACCCAGGCACATATACTACTGCTCTCTCCAGGTGTAGCCCAGGCACATATTGGTGGTCATTCTGAGTTGTTCGCCAGCCGCATTCGTTCGCTGTGCAGCAATGAGCCAAAAAAAGGCACTTCTGCATATGCTTTTCAGTCACACTGGTTGCCGCAGAGTGATTGACATGAAGTGGGCGTTTCTGGGTGTCAACTGACCGTTTTCAGGGAGTGTTTGAAGAAATGCAGGCATGCCAGGAAAAACGCAGGCGTGCCAGGAAAAATGCAGGCGTGGCTGGGTGAACGCAGGGCGTATTTGTGACGTCAAAACAGGAACTGAACAGTCTGAAGTGATCGCAAGCGCTGAGTAGGTTTTGAGCTGCTCTAAAAGTGCACAAAAAACTTTGTAGCTGCTCTGCGAGACTGCGATCCTTTTGTTCGCACTTCTGCTAAGCTAAAATACACTCCCAGTGGGAGGCGGCTTAGCGTTTGCACGGCTGCAAGAAACTGCTAGCGAGCGATCAACTCGGAATGACCCCCATAGTGCCTTTTTTCAGACGCATGTTACGTGTGGCTTTTGGGACACAATGCTTCTAATTCTAAGAGGCCAATTCAGTTAGGGGCACAGGGTGCGAGTTGCCATGGGAATGGCGTGGAAATCCCGGCAGCAGCTGAATTCGCCCCCTTGTGACTTGATGTTGCCCTGGAGCTGCTGATCTTTGTACTCAGCCCTTTAGTTTCATGTTTACTACGGTGTGACGGAACTGGTATGTCTCCTGCCGAGGGGGTTACTACACTGTGCGGAGACATTGCCAAGACATAATTATGTGTGACTCCAGGATAATTAGGGCAGATGAGGGTAGTGAGATGACAGCCTTACTGACAGCGTGACGGAGGACATTACATTAGACAGCCTTACTGACAGCGTTAATGAGGATATTACATTAGACAGCCTTACTGACAGCGTGACGGAGGATATTACATTAGACAGCCTTACTGACAGCGTGACGGAGGACATTACATTAGACAGCCTTACTGACAGCGTTAATGAGGATATTACATTAGACAGCCTTACTGACAGCGTTAATGAGGACATTACATTAGACAGCCTTACTGACAGCGTGACGGAGGATATTACATTAGACAGCCTTACTGACAGCGTGACTGAGGATATTACATTAGACAGCCTTACTGACAGCGTGACGGAGGATATTACATTAGACAGCCTTACTGACAGCGTGACTGAGGATATTACATTAGACAGCCTTACTGACAGCGTGACTGAGGATATTACATTAGACAGCCTTACTGACAGCGTGACGGAGGATATTACATTAGACAGCCTTACTGACAGCGTGACGGAGGATAATACATTAGACAGCCTTACTGACCGCTATACTGAGGATATTACATTAGACAGCCTTACTGACAGCGTGACGGAGGATATTACATTAGACAGCCTTACTGACAGCGTGACTGAGGATATTACATTAGACAGCCTTACTGACAGCGTGACGGAGGATATTACATTAGACAGCCTTACTGACCGCTATACTGAGGATATTACATTAGACAGCCTTACTGACAGCGTGACTGAGGATATTACATTAGACAGCCTTACTGACAGCGTGACGGAGGATATTACATTAGACAGCCTTACTGACCGCTATACTGAGGATATTACATTAGACAGCCTTACTGACAGCGTGACTGAGGATATTACATTAGACAGCCTTACTGACAGCGTGACTGAGGATATTACATTAGACAGCCTTACTGACAGCGTGACGGAGGACATTACATTAGACAGCCTTACTGACAGCGTGACTGAGGATATTACATTAGACAGCCTTACTGACAGCGTGACGGAGGATATTACATTAGACAGCCTTACTGACAGCGTGACGGAGGATATTACATTAGACAGCCTTACTGACAGCGTGACGGAGGACATTACATTAGACAGCCTTACTGACAGCGTGACTGAGGATATTACATTAGACAGCCTTACTGACCGCTATACTGAGGATATTACATTAGACAGTTTTACTGACAGCGTGACTGAGGATATTACATTAGACAGCCTTACTGACAGCGTGACGGAGGACATTACATTAGACAGCATTACTGACAGCGTGACGGAGGACATTACATTAGACAGCCTTACTGACAGCGTGACGGAGGATATTACATTAGACAGCCTTACTGACAGCGTGACGGAGAATAATACATTAGACAGCCTTACTGACAGCGTGACGGAGAATAATACATTAGACAGCCTTACTGACAGCGTGACTGAGGATATTACATTAGACAGCCTTACTGACAGCGTGACTGAGGATATTACATTAGACAGCCTTACTGACCGCTATACTGAGGACATTACATTAGACAGCCTTACTGACAGCGTGACTGAGGATATTACATTAGACAGCCTTACTGACAGCGTGACTGAGGATATTACATTAGACAGCCTTACTGACCGCTATACTGAGGATATTACATTAGACAGCCTTACTGACAGCGTGACGGAGGACATTACATTAGACAGCCTTACTGACAGCGTGACTGAGGATATTACATTAGACAGCCTTACTGACAGCGTGACTGAGGATATTACATTAGACAGCCTTACTGACAGCGTGACTGAGGATATTACATTAGACAGCCTTACTGACCGCTATACTGAGGACATTACATTAGACAGCCTTACTGACAGCGTGACTGAGGACATTACATTAGACAGCCTTACTGACCGCTATACTGAGGACATTACATTAGACAGCCTTACTGACAGCGTGACGGAGGATATTACATTAGACAGCCTTACTGACCGCTATACTGAGGACATTACATTAGACAGCCTTACTGACAGCGTGACTGAGGATATTACATTAGACAGCCTTACTGACCGCTATACTGAGGACATTACATTAGACAGCCTTACTGACAGCGTGACTGAGGATATTACATTAGACAGCATTACGGACAGCGTGACTGAGGATATTACATTAGACAGCCTTACTGACAGCGTGACTGAGGACATTACATTAGACAGCCTTACTGACAGCGTGACTGAGGATATTACATTAGACAGCCTTACTGACAGCGTGACGGAGGACATTACATTAGACAGCCTTACTGACAGCGTGACGGAGAATAATACATTAGACAGCCTTACTGACAGCGTGACTGAGGATATTACATTAGACAGCCTTACTGACAGCGTGACTGAGGATATTACATTAGACAGCCTTACTGACCGCTATACTGAGGACATTACATTAGACAGCCTTACTGACAGCGTGACTGAGGACATTACATTAGACAGCCTTACTGACCGCTATACTGAGGACATTACATTAGACAGCCTTACTGACAGCGTGACGGAGGATATTACATTAGACAGCCTTACTGACCGCTATACTGAGGACATTACATTAGACAGCCTTACTGACAGCGTGACTGAGGATATTACATTAGACAGCCTTACTGACCGCTATACTGAGGACATTACATTAGACAGCCTTACTGACAGCGTGACTGAGGATATTACATTAGACAGCATTACGGACAGCGTGACTGAGGATATTACATTAGACAGCCTTACTGACAGCGTGACTGAGGACATTACATTAGACAGCCTTACTGACAGCGTGACTGAGGATATTACATTAGACAGCCTTACTGACAGCGTGACTGAGGATATTACATTAGACAGCCTTACTGACAGCGTGACTGAGGATATTACATTAGACAGCCTTACTGACAGCGTGACTGAGGATATTACATTAGACAGCCTTACTGACCGCTATACTGAGGATATTACATTAGACAGCCTTACTGACAGCGTGACGGAGGATATTACATTAGACAGCCTTACTGACAGCGTGACGGAGGATAATACATTAGACAGCCTTACTGACCGCTATACTGAGGATATTACATTAGACAGCCTTACTGACAGCGTGACGGAGGATATTACATTAGACAGCCTTACTGACAGCGTGACTGAGGATATTACATTAGACAGCCTTACTGACAGCGTGACGGAGGATATTACATTAGACAGCCTTACTGACCGCTATACTGAGGATATTACATTAGACAGCCTTACTGACAGCGTGACTGAGGATATTACATTAGACAGCCTTACTGACAGCGTGACTGAGGATATTACATTAGACAGCCTTACTGACAGCGTGACTGAGGATATTACATTAGACAGCCTTACTGACAGCGTGACTGAGGATATTACATTAGACAGTTTTACTGACAGCGTGACGGAGGATATTACATTAGACAGCATTACTGACAGCGTGACGGAGGATATTTCATTAGACAGCCTTACTGACAGCGTGACTGAGGATATTACATTAGACAGCCTTACTGACAGCGTGACTGAGGATATTACATTAGACAGTTTTACTGACAGCGTGACTGAGGACATTACATTAGACAGCATTACTGACAGCGTGACGGAGGACATTACATTAGACAGCCTTACGGACAGCGTGACTGAGGATATTACATTAGACAGCCTTACTGACAGCGTGACGGAGGACATTACATTAGACAGCCTTACTGACAGCGTGACTGAGGATATTACATTAGACAGCCTTACTGACAGCGTGACTGAGGATATTACATTAGACAGCCTTACTGACAGCGTGACTGAGGATATTACATTAGACAGCCTTACTGACCGCTATACTGAGGATATTACATTAGACAGTCTTACTGACAGCGTGACTGAGGATATTACATTAGACAGCCTTACTGACAGCGTGACTGAGGATATTACATTAGACAGTTTTACTGACAGCGTGACTGAGGATATTACATTAGACAGCCTTACTGACAGCGTGACTGAGGATAATACATTAGACAGCCTTACTGACAGCGTGACTGAGGATAATACATTAGACAGCCTTACTGACAGCGTGACGGAGGACATTACATTAGACAGCCTTACTGACAGCGTGACGGAGGACATTACATTAGACAGCCTTACTGACAGCGTGACTGAGGACATTACATTAGACAGTCTTACTGACAGCGTGACGGAGAATAATACATTAGACAGCCTTACTGACAGCGTGACTGAGGATATTACATTAGACAGCCTTACTGACAGCGTGACTGAGGACATTACATTAGACAGCCTTACTGACAGCGTGACGGAGGATATTACATTAGACAGCCTTACTGACAGCGTGACTGAGGATATTACATTAGACAGCCTTACTGACAGCGTGACTGAGGATATTACATTAGACAGTCTTACTGACAGCGTGACTGAGGATATTACATTAGACAGCCTTACTGACAGCGTGACTGAGGATATTACATTAGACAGCCTTACTGACAGCGTGACGGAGGACATTACATTAGACAGCCTTACTGACCGCTATACTGAGGACATTACATTAGACAGCCTTACTGACAGCGTGACTGAGGATATTACATTAGACAGCCTTACTGACAGCGTGACTGAGGATATTACATTAGACAGCCTTACTGACAGCGTGACTGAGGATAATACATTAGACAGTTTTACTGACAGCGTGACGGAGGACATTACATTAGACAGCCTTACTGACAGCGTGACGGAGGATATTACATTAGACAGCCTTACTGACAGCGTGACTGAGGATATTACATTAGACAGCCTTACTGACAGCGTGACTGAGGATATTACATTAGACAGCCTTACTGACAGCGTGACGGAGGATATTACATTAGACAGCCTTACTGACAGCGTGACTGAGGATATTACATTAGACAGCCTTACTGACAGCGTGACTGAGGATATTACATTAGACAGCCTTACTGACAGCGTGACGGAGGATATTACATTAGACAGCCTTACTGACAGCGTGACGGAGGATAATACATTAGACAGCCTTACTGACCGCTATACTGAGGATATTACATTAGACAGCCTTACTGACAGCGTGACGGAGGATATTACATTAGACAGCCTTACTGACAGCGTGACGGAGGACATTACATTAGACAGCCTTACTGACCGCTATACTGAGGATATTACATTAGACAGCCTTACTGACAGCGTGACTGAGGATATTACATTAGACAGCCTTACTGACAGCGTGACGGAGGATATTACATTAGACAGCCTTACTGACCGCTATACTGAGGATATTACATTAGACAGCCTTACTGACAGCGTGACTGAGGATATTACATTAGACAGCCTTACTGACAGCGTGACTGAGGATATTACATTAGACAGCCTTACTGACCGCTATACTGAGGATATTACATTAGACAGCCTTACTGACAGCGTGACTGAGGATATTACATTAGACAGCCTTACTGACAGCGTGACTGAGGATATTACATTAGACAGCCTTACTGACAGCGTGACTGAGGATATTACATTAGACAGCCTTACTGACAGCGTGACTGAGGATATTACATTAGACAGCCTTACTGACAGCGTGACGGAGGATATTACATTAGACAGCCTTACTGACCGCTATACTGAGGATATTACATTAGACAGCCTTACTGACAGCGTGACTGAGGATATTACATTAGACAGCCTTACTGACCGCTATACTGAGGATATTACATTAGACAGCCTTACTGACAGCGTGACGGAGGACATTACATTAGACAGCCTTACTGACAGCGTGACGGAGGACATTACATTAGACAGCCTTACTGACAGCGTGACTGAGGATATTACATTAGACAGCCTTACTGACAGCGTGACTGAGGATATTACATTAGACAGCCTTACTGACCGCTATACTGAGGACATTACATTAGACAGCCTTACTGACAGCGTGACTGAGGACATTACATTAGACAGCCTTACTGACCGCTATACTGAGGACATTACATTAGACAGCCTTACTGACAGCGTGACGGAGGATATTACATTAGACAGCCTTACTGACAGCGTGACGGAGGACATTACATTAGACAGCCTTACTGACAGCGTGACTGAGGATATTACATTAGACAGCCTTACTGACAGCGTGACTGAGGATATTACATTAGACAGCCTTACTGACCGCTATACTGAGGACATTACATTAGACAGCCTTACTGACAGCGTGACTGAGGACATTACATTAGACAGCCTTACTGACCGCTATACTGAGGACATTACATTAGACAGCCTTACTGACAGCGTGACGGAGGATATTACATTAGACAGCCTTACTGACCGCTATACTGAGGATATTACATTAGACAGCCTTACTGACAGCGTGACGGAGAATAATACATTAGACAGCCTTACTGACAGCGTGACGGAGAATAATACATTAGACAGCCTTACTGACAGCGTGACTGAGGATATTACATTAGACAGCCTTACTGACAGCGTGACTGAGGATATTACATTAGACAGCCTTACTGACAGCGTGACTGAGGATATTACATTAGACAGCCTTACTGACAGCGTGACTGAGGATATTACATTAGACAGCCTTACTGACAGCGTGACTGAGGATATTACATTAGACAGCCTTACTGACAGCGTGACGGAGGACATTACATTAGACAGCCTTACTGACAGCGTGACTGAGGATATTACATTAGACAGCCTTACTGACAGCGTGACTGAGGATATTACATTAGACAGCCTTACTGACAGCGTGACTGAGGACATTACATTAGACAGCCTTACTGACCGCTATACTGAGGACATTACATTAGACAGCCTTACTGACAGCGTGACGGAGGATATTACATTAGACAGCATTACGGACAGCGTGACTGAGGACATTACATTAGACAGCCTTACTGACAGCGTGACGGAGGATATTACATTAGACAGCCTTACTGACCGCTATACTGAGGACATTACATTAGACAGCCTTACTGACAGCGTGACTGAGGATATTACATTAGACAGCATTACGGACAGCGTGACGGAGGACATTACATTAGACAGCCTTACTGACAGCGTGACTGAGGATATTACATTAGACAGCATTACGGACAGCGTGACTGAGGACATTACATTAGACAGCCTTACTGACAGCGTGACGGAGGATATTACATTAGACAGCCTTACTGACCGCTATACTGAGGACATTACATTAGACAGCCTTACTGACAGCGTGACTGAGGATATTACATTAGACAGCATTACGGACAGCGTGACGGAGGACATTACATTAGACAGCCTTACTGACAGCGTGACTGAGGATATTACATTAGACAGCATTACGGACAGCGTGACGGAGGACATTACATTAGACAGCCTTACTGACAGCGTGACGGAGGACATTACATTAGACAGCCTTACTGACAGCGTGACTGAGGATATTACATTAGACAGCCTTACTGACAGCGTGACTGAGGACATTACATTAGACAGCCTTACTGACAGCGTGACTGAGGACATTACATTAGACAGCCTTACTGACAGCGTGACTGAGGATATTACATTAGACAGCCTTACTGACAGCGTGACTGAGGATATTACATTAGACAGCCTTACTGACAGCGTGACTGAGGATATTACATTAGACAGCCTTACTGACAGCGTGACTGAGGATATTACATTAGACAGCCTTACTGACCGCTATACTGAGGACATTACATTAGACAGCCTTACTGACAGCGTGACTGAGGACATTACATTAGACAGCCTTACTGACCGCTATACTGAGGACATTACATTAGACAGCCTTACTGACAGCGTGACGGAGGATACTACATTAGACAGCCTTACTGACCGCTATACTGAGGACATTACATTAGACAGCCTTACTGACAGCGTGACTGAGGATATTACATTAGACAGCCTTACTGACAGCGTGACTGAGGACATTACATTAGACAGCATTACGGACAGCGTGACGGAGGACATTACATTAGACAGCCTTACTGACAGCGTGACTGAGGACATTACATTAGACAGCATTACGGACAGCGTGACGGAGGACATTACATTAGACAGCCTTACGGACAGCGTGACTGAGGACATTACATTAGACAGCCTTACTGACAGCGTGACTGAGGACATTACATTAGACAGCATTACGGACAGCGTGACTGAGGACATTACATTAGACAGCCTTACGGACAGCGTGACGGAGGACATTACATTAGACAGCCTTACGGACAGCGTGACGGAGGATATTACATTAGACAGCCTTACTGACAGCGTGACGGAGGACATTACATTAGACAGCATTACGGACAGCGTGACGGAGGACATTACATTAGACAGCCTTACTGACAGCGTGACTGAGGACATTACATTAGACAGCCTTACTGACAGCGTGACTGAGGACATTACATTAGACAGCCTTACAGACAGCGTGACGGAGGATATTACATTAGACAGCCTTACTGACAGCGTGACGGAGGACATTACATTAGACAGCCTTACTGACAGCGTGACGGAGGACATTACATTAGACAGCCTTACGGACAGCGTGACTGAGGATATTACATTAGACAGCCTTACTGACAGCGTGACTGAGGACATTACATTAGACAGCCTTACAGACAGCGTGACGGAGGATATTACATTAGACAGCCTTACTGACAGCGTGACGGAGGATATTACATTAGACAGCATTACTGACAGCGTGACTGAGGATATTACATTAGACAGCCTTACGGACAGCGTGACGGAGGACATTACATTAGACAGCCTTACTGACAGCGTGACGGAGGATATTACATTAGACAGCCTTACTGACAGCGTGACGGAGGACATTACATTAGACAGCCTTACGGACAGCGTGACGGAGGATATTACATTAGACAGCATTACTGACAGCGTGACGGAGGACATTACATTAGACAGCCTTACTGACAGCGTGACGGAGGACATTACATTAGACAGCCTTACGGACAGCGTGACGGAGGATATTACATTAGACAGCATTACTGACAGCGTGACTGAGGATATTACATTAGACAGCCTTACGGACAGCGTGACGGAGGACATTACATTAGACAGCCTTACTGACAGCGTGACGGAGGACATTACATTAGACAGCCTTACTGACAGCGTGACGGAGAATAATACATTAGACAGCCTTACTGACAGCGTGACGGAGGACATTACATTAGACAGCCTTACTGACAGCGTGACTGAGGATATTACATTAGACAGCCTTACTGACAGCGTGACGGAGGACATTACATTAGACAGCCTTAGTGATGGTTGCTATCACATTAGACAGCCTTAGTGACAGTGTAACACTTGCTGTCACATTAGGCAGCCTTAGTGACGGTGGGATGGTTGCTATCACATTAGACATCCTTAGTGAAGGTTGTTATCGCATTAGTGACAGTTGCTATCATATTAGACAGCCTTAGTGACAGTTGCTATCATATTGGACAGCCTTAGTGATGGTTGCTATCACATCAGACAGCCTTAGTGATGGTTGCTATCACATCAGACAGCCTTAGTGACGGTTGCTATCACATCAGACAGCCTTAGTGACGGTTGCTATCACATTAGACAGCCTTAGTGATGGTTGATTTTACATTAGACGGCCTTAGTGATTGAGGGACAGTTGCTATCACATCAGACAGCCTTAGTGACGGTTGCTATCACATTAGACAGCTTTAGTGACTGTTACTATCATATTAGACAGCCTTAGTAACAGTTGCTATCACATTAGACAGCCTTAGTGACGGTGTGACAGTTGCTATCACATTAGACAGCCTTAGTGATGGTTGCTATCACATTAGAAAGCCATAGTGATGGTTGCTATCACATTAGACAGCCTTAGTGATGGTTGCTATCACATTAGAAAGCCTTAGTGATGGTTGCTATCACATTAGAAAGCCTTAGTGATGGTTGCTATCACAGTAGACCTCCTTAGTGATGGTTGCCATCACATTAGACAGCCTTAGTGATGGTTGCCATCACATTATACAGCCTTAGTGATGGTTGCCATCACATTAGAAAGCCTTAGTGATGGTTGCTATCACATTAGACAGCTTTAGTGACTGTTACTATCACATTAGACAGCCTTAGTGACGGTGTGACAGTTGCTAGCCCATTAGACAGCCTTAGTGACAGTTGCTATCCCATTAGACATTCTTGGTGACGGTTGCTATCCCATTAGACAGCCTTAGTGACTGTTACTATCCCATTAGACAGCCTTAGTGACTGTTGCTATCACATTAGACAGCCTTAGTAACAGTTGCTATCACATTAGACAGCCTTAGTGATGGTTGCTATCCCATTAGACATCCTTAGTGACAGTTGCTATCCCATTAGACAGCCTTAGTGACTGTTGCTATCACATTAGACAGCCTTAGTGACTGTTGCTATCACATTAGACAGCCTTAGTAACAGTTGCTATCACATTAGACAGCCTTAGTGATGGTTGCTATCCCATTAGACATCCTTAGTGACAGTTGCTATCCCATTAGACAGCCTTAGTGACTGTTGCTATCACATTAGACAGCCTTAGTGATGGTTGCTATCACATTAGACAGCCTTAGTGATGGTTGCTATCCCATTAGACATCCTTAGTGACAGTTGCTATCCCATTAGACAGCCTTAGTGACTGTTGCTATCACATTAGACAGCCTTAGTAACAGTTGCTATCACATTAGACAGCCTTAGTGATGGTGTGATAGTTGCTATCACATTAGACAGCCTTAGTAACAGTTGCTATCACATTAGACAGCCTTAGTGACGGTGTGATAGTTGCTATCACATTAGACAGCCTTAGTGATTATTGCTATCACATTAGAGAGCCTTAGTGACTGTTGCTATCACATTAGACATCCTTAGTGACGGTTGCTATCACATTAGACAGCCTTAGTGACTGTTGCTATCACATTAGACATCCTTAGTGACGGTTGCTATCACATTAGACAGCCTTAGTGACGGTGTGATAGTTGCTATCACATTAGACAGCCTTAGTAACAGTTGCTATCACATTAGACAGCCTTAGTGACGGTGTGATAGTTGCTATCACATTAGACAGCCTTAGTGATTATTGCTATCACATTAGAGAGCCTTAGTGACTGTTGCTATCACATTAGACATCCTTAGTGACGGTTGCTATCACATTAGACAGCCTTAGTGACTGTTGCTATCACATTAGACATCCTTAGTGACGGTTGCTATCACATTAGACAGCCTTAGTGACTGTTACTATCCCATTATACAGCCTTAGTGACGGTTGCTATGACATTAGACCGCCTTAGTGAAGGTGTGACAGTTGCTATCACATTACACAGCCTTTGTGACAGTTGCTATCACATTAGATGGCCTTAGTGACGGTTGCTATCACATTAGACAGCCTTAGTGACTGTTCCTATCACATTAGACATCCTTAGTGACTGTAACTATCCCATTAGACAGCCTTAGTGACGGTTGCTATGACATTAGACCGCCTTAGTGACGCTATGGGGCAGATGCAGCAAGTGTTGGGGAGTGATAGTACAGGATGTACTAAAGGGAAATTGCGGCCAAACCCCCCAAAGTAACATTCTGACTTTGTCCGCTTTCCCATATGTACTCCGGGGCTTAGATGCGGCGCCACGCTATTTAATTCTCCCTCCAGGGGGGTCGTGGACCCCCACGAGGGAGAATAAGTGTCGGTATGCTGTGCGTGGGATCCCGTCAGTCGGCATACTGAAGACCACCCGCGGCGTTACCCTATAGAAGCCTGCGGCTGCTCCCCGCCACTCCCTCCGCGGCTGTGGCGTCACACTATGCATGTGCAGAGGGACTCCCGGTGCCGCTCTTACCAGGAGAGCTCCGATACTGATCACATTACTATGTCTGATGTACCCCATCACTGACACCATGCTTAGTACATCCCACCCATAAAGTACCAGCCAATCAGCTCCTAGCTGCCAGGTTACAGGCTGTGTATGAGACATGACAGGAGCTGATGGGCTGGTACTTTATCTCTCTCTGCCCCTATGTTAGGTGACTTCTGCCTCACACTGGGAATAATGAGATCTGTATGTGATTTGTATTGATGACTGGAGATCTCAGCACAGGACGGTGACACCAGTGAGAGATTCCTATATCCAGGCCACCTGGCTATTATCAGACATTACCCAGGCCGGGGGCCGTTGCTGACACGCTGTACTGTATAATACGCTGCTGTATCTGGCTGCCATGGTTACAGCGCGTTGTTACTCTGCATGTTGTAATAAGCCCCAATATGCCTCTCTTCCTTACTAATAGTTGTGAAGAAATGGGCCCAAGGCCGCGCCGCAATCGCTGCCCTCTCCTGTAATTCCGGATAAACCAGCTTTTTGGTTCATTGTGTTCCAGATGACACTTTACAAGGAAATTCAATAACCCTAATGTCTAGCAGTGGCGTAACAATCAGTAATCCTCTGTATCCTCCTCCTAATCCTCTCCACGAGGGACACAATTTCCTGGCTCTGACGGTGCTGTGTCCAGAATGGATGCGTTCCATCCTCAGCCGGACATCGGCCTTTTACTGCTCTTACTGCAGAGAATCCTCTGCACCTGCTCTTACTGCAGAGAATCCTCTGCACCTGCTCTTTATGCAGAGAATCCTCTGTACCTGCTCTTACTGCAGAGAATCCTTTGCACCTGCTCTTTCTGCAGAGAATCCTCTGCACCTGCTCTTACTGCAGAGAATCCTCTGCACCTGCTCTTACTGCAGAGAATCCTCTGCACCTGCTCTTACTACAGAGAATCCTCTGCACCTGCTCTTTCTGCAGAGAATCCTCTGCACCTGCTCTTTCTGCAGAGAATCCTCTGTACCTGCTCTTACTGCAGAGAATCCTCTGCACCTGCTCTTACTGCAGAGAATCCTCTGCACCTGCTCTTACTGCAGAGAATCCTCTGCACCTGCTCTTTCTGCAGAGAATCCTCTGTACCTGCTGTTACTGCAGAGAATCCTTTGCACCTGCTCTTTCTGCAGAGAATCCTCTGCACCTGCTCTTACTGCAGAGAATCCTCTGCACCTGCTCTTACTGCAGAGAATCCTCTGCACCTGCTCTTACTGCAGAGAATCCTCTGCACCTGCTCTTACTGCAGAGAATCCTCTGCTGTGTGCTGAGCACCAGATATCCTTATTTACAGAAAGTCACTGTACGGGGGGATCTCTGCACAGTGGAGATGGGCATGTAGAGCTGGCATCAGGTGTACCCACACACTCACCGGCTGTATCTAATTTCCTCTGCTCCTGAGTGTAAGACGCTATACAGGCTGCTGCTCCTGAGTCTCCTGTATTATCACATAAAGTCACCTGTTCCCAAGGACAAATTATTCCTGCCGCTGTATGCACAGGAAGGTGACACGCTATCAGGATCAGCTGGGGTGTGGCTGAGCAGCTGACATCACAGTGACATCATAGTGTGATAGGGGAGCTCTTCCACTCCCCGCCCCCTTCATGCACAATGCTGTACCTGGGATATATAACTGCTTAGGTCCAGCTGCACAATCAAGTGGGTGAGTGGGGGCCTCAGCTGTGGGGTGGTGGGTGAGTGGGGGCCTCAGGTGTGGGGAGGTGGTAAATGGGGGCCTCAGGTATGCAGTAATGACTAAACAGGGACACCAGGGTACAAGAGTGTGACCCAATTTTTGGGTAATCAGTGAATGGTTAATAGGCTCTGTGAGTTATGGCTGAGTGTAGTTTATGCTGTGGGGTGGTTGGTGAATGGGGCTGAGTGGTGGCTATACTGTGGGGTGGTGGTTGAGTGGGGGCTGTGCTGGAGGGGTGACTGAGTGGAGGCTATTTTGTGAGGTGGTGGCTGAGTGGGTACTATGCTGAAGGGGTGGCTCAGTGGGGGTTAAGCTTGAGGGTCTATGCTGGGGGGTTGGTGGCTGACTGGGGGCTAAGCTGGGGGGTTGGTGGCTGACGGGGCTAAGCTGGGGGGTTGGTGGCTGACTGGGGGCTATGCTGGAGGGTTGGTGGCTGACTTGGGGCTAAGCTGGGGGGTTGGTGGCTGACTGGGGGCTATGCTGGAGGGTTGGTGGCTGACTGGGGGCTATGCTGGGGGATTGGTGGCAGACTGGGGAGCTAAGCTGGGGTGTTGGTGGCTGACTGGGGGCTAAGCTGGGGGGTTGGTGGCTGACTGGGGGCTAAGCTGGGGGGTTGGTGGCTGACTGGGGGCTAAGCTGGGGGGTTGGTGGCTGACTGGGGGCTAAGCTGGGGGGTTGGTGGCTGACTGGGGGCTAAGCTGGGGGGCTGGTGGCTGACTGGGGCTATACTGGAGGGTTGGTGGCTGACTGGGGGCTAAGCTGGGGGGTTGGTGGCTGACTGGGGCTATACTGGAGGGTTGGTGGCTGACTGGGGCTATACTTGAGGGTTGGTGGCTGACTGGGGACTAAGCTGGGGGGTTGGTGGCTGACGGGGGGCTATGCTGGAGGGTTGGCGGCTGACTGGGGGCTAAGCTGTGGAGGCTATGCTGGGAAGGTGGCTGAGTGGGGAGTAAGATGGGGTGTCAATGCCTGGGGTGTGGCTGAGGGGGGGGGCTATGGTGGGGGTTAAGCTCGTGGGGTGGTATGCTGGGGGGTTGCTGAATGTTTGCTATACTGGGGGGTGCTATGCTGGGGGGGTAATGGCTGAGTGGGGGCAAAACTGGGGGGATGCTATGCTGGGGGCATGATGGCTGAGTGAGGGCTAAGCTGGGGGGTGTGGCTGAGTGGGGAGGTGCTATGCTGAGGGGGTGAAGGCTGAGCTAGTGGGTGCTATGGAGGGAGTGGCTGGGTGGGGCTAAACTGGTGGGGCATATGCTGGTGGGGTGGCTAAGTGGTGGCTGTGCTGGGGGGGTTGAGTGGGGGCTATGCTGGGGGGTGTTGAGTGGGGGCTAAACTGGGCGGGGGGTGTGGCTGAGTGGATTAAGCCCCGTATACACGGGGAGATGTGTGCAGCGATCTAGCACAGACCGCTCGGCACACAGCGCAATGTGAACTGAGCGGAGGGGACGGGATGGGACGCCGCTCATTTCACCAAGCAGTGAAATGAGCGATCTCACTAGATTTGGCATGCATGCTAAATCTAAAGCCGGCGATAGCGAAGCGCAGGACCGCACATCACTGTCGCCGGCACCCTAGACGCGGAGAGATCCGTGCTTAATCTCTAAGCAATCTTTTTATTATGTAATGGTTGGAGAACATTTACTATTGTGGTTCCTGATTGCACAGTGGAAGGACCGCGCCGTTATCGCGTGCTCCGGACACACAGTCAGTGAGATGCTGCCGGATATCTGGAATATATTTGCATTAATAAAACTGATGTAAGACTGGAATTGTGCCGATCAGAGGATGTCACAAAGAAACATTATATAACCGTCTTTTTATTGGGCAGATGTCAGGAGGGCGGTCACCGGCAGATCACACGCGGAGGGAGAGTTATTATATGGTTACAGATCGTTTATAATAATAATATTTAGAAATTGTTTCAATTTCTGTCTATTTTTAAACATTTATTATTGTCAAGTGGAATGAAATCCAAAATCGCGTCTTTTCGGTTGTGCTGCCCATTTGCGATTCGGCTTGCGCGGTAATGCACTCGCACATCTGCGCAAGTCAGGCCAGGCGAGGTGATAAGTTAGCCCTCGCCAGTCCAGGGCGGGGTTGATAAACCGCGGTAAGAAGATATTTGTAATCACCGTGATAAGCACATAGCGAATAAGCCGTGTCCTCTGATTGTACAGCGCCGTGACATATGATGGTGCTATATAAATGCAGTATTATTGTTGTTATTATGCTGCTGGTCCCCACACTCTTATACAACGTCCCGTCGTATGGAGTGCGGCTTCCCCTGATTGGTCTATCTGTACAGGTAGCTGTACTTGTGTCACCGGCTCAGCGTATTCCTGGTGTCACCTTGATGTCCTCAGTCTGAGCGTGGGACACTGGTGACCCAGACCCCACTGGTGGGAGGTGTAATATTATGTGCACATGTAATAATTGTGCATGTCACCGGGACTTGTGCCGGGGGTCACATATATATTATATATATTTCTCGTCGGACCAGCTCGGTTATCGCACATTGATCTCCCTGTCCAGGAGGGACAGTGGGACGTGTCTCTGAGAGGTGTGTCCCCTCCCTCCCTCACTATAGAACCCTGGTGGCAGCTGGTGGCAACTCAGAGTCAGGCTGGCAGTGCCCGGGTAAGGAGACGGAGCTGCAGAGTCCTCAGACTGGTTCCTGTACAGGTTTTTTTTATTGGAGGGTGCGGATTTCACATGTTCTGTCATTCTGAAACTTCCCTCTCCCCCCCCCCCCTCCCTCACTTTCATTCGCTTCCTCCCTCTCTCTCTGCAGTCGTGTCATATGGAATCCGGCACCTTCAGCAAACTTCAGCCGCATGGAATATTGTGTTTTATAAACTTTTCAAACTTTTTCCCCTGAAACATCTGAGTTGTCTCCCACAGTCCAGGACGATGAGTTTCCTCAGGAGTGGGGTCTCGCTTGGTGCGAGTGTTCTGGGCAGCAGATGGACCCCTTCACGCCTTCACCCTCTTCTCTCCTCCTTCAGGTCTTATTCTGGAACACATCTGGCAGAACGAAACAGTAACCGTGCTCGCAACATGTCTGAGAATGGGACACACGACCGTATCCTGACGCGGGAGTCCATGAATCCCCGTATCAAGAAGGTGGAGTACGCTGTGCGCGGACCCATAGTCACCAGAGCGGTGGAGCTGGAGAAAGAGCTGGAACAGGTAAGTGGGTCCCCTATGTACATACCTTGTCTGTTTCCATTGTAAGAGAAAACACAAACCATCAGTACTCCACTAGTAATGGTTCCTAAGATGAATCCCCAGGGTACCCCAAAGCATGTAACTGTTACTGTCTGCAACAGAGGTGTGTGTATATATATATATATATATATATATATATATATATATATATATAATATAATCTATATGTCCTGCATCCATCCCCGGCTACATGCGCAGTGCTGTCTGTAACTGAGATATACATCCTCTGTATGTCCTGCATCCATCCCCGGCTACATGCGCAGTGCTGTCTGTAACTGAGATATAGATCCTCTGTATGTCCTGCATCCATCCCCGGCTACATGTGCAGTGCTGTCTGTAACTGAGATATAGATCCTCTGTGTGTCCTGCATCCATCCCCGGCTACATGTGCAGTGCTGTCTGTAACTGAGATATAGATCCTCTGTATGTCCTGCATCCATCCCCGGCTACATGTGCAGTGCTGTCTGTAACTGAGATATAGATCCTCTGTGTGTCCTGCATCCATCCCCGGCTACATGTGCAGTGCTGTCTGTAACTGAGATATAGATCCTCTGTGTGTCCTGCATCCATCCCCGGCTACATGTGCAGTGCTGTCTGTAACTGAGATATAGATCCTCTGTGTGTCCTGCATCCATCCCCGGCTACATGTGCAGTGCTGTCTGTAACTGAGATATAGATCCTCTGTGTGTCCTGCATCCATCCCCGGCTACATGTGCAGTGCTGTCTGTAACTGAGATATAGATCCTCTGTGTGTCCTGCATCCATCCCCGGCTACATGCGCAGTGCTGTCTGTAACAGATATAGATCCTCTGTATGTCCTGCATCCATCCCCGGCTACATGTGCAGTGCTGTCTGTAACAGATATAGATCATCTGTATGTCCTGCATCCATCCCCGGCTACATGTGCAGTGCTGTCTGCAACTGAGATATAGATCCTCTGTGTGTCCTGCATCCATCCCCGGCTACATGTGCAGTGCTGTCTGTAACTGAGATATAGATCCTCTGTGTGTCCTGCATCCATCCCTGGCTACATGTGCAGTGCTGTCTGTAACTGAGATATAGATCCTCTATATGTCCTGCATCCATCCCCGGGTACATGTGCAGTGCTGTCTGTAACTGAGATATAGATCCTCTGTGTGTCCTGCATCCATCCCTGGCTACATGTGCAGTGCTGTCTGTAACTGAGATATAGATCCTCTATATGTCCTGCATCCATCCCCGGCTACATGCGCAGTGCTGTCTGTAACTGAGATATAGATCCCCTCTCTGTCCTACATCCATCCCCTGCTACATGCGCAGTGCTGTCTGTAACTGAGATATAGATCCTCTGTATGTCCAGCATCCATCCCCGGCTACATGCACAGTGCTCTCTGTAACTGAGATATAGATCCTCTGTATGTCCTGTAATCATCCCCGGCTACATGCGCAGTGCTGTCTGTAACTGAGATATATAGTCTCTGTATGTCCTGCATCCATCCCCGGCTACATGTGCAGTGCTGTCTGTAACTGAGATATAGATCCTCTGTATGTCCTGTATCCATCCCCGGCTACATGTGCAGTGCTGTCTGTAACTGAGATATAGATCCTCTGTATGTCCTGTATCCATCCCCGGCTACATGCGCAGTGCTGTCTGTAACTGAGATATAGATCCTCTGTATGTCCAGCATCCATCCCCGGCTACATGCACAGTGCTCTCTGTAACTGAGATATAGATCCTCTGTATGTCCTGTATCCATCCCCGGCTACATGCGCAGTGCTGTCTGTAACTGAGATATATAGTCTCTGTATGTCCTGCATCCATCCCCGGCTACATGCGCAGTGCTGTCTGTAACTGAGATATATAGTCTCTGTATGTCCTGCATCCATCCCCGGCTACATGCGCAGTGCTCTCTGTAACTGAGATATAGATCCTCTGTATGTCCTGCATCCATCCCCGGCTACATGCGCAGTGCTGTCTGTAACTGAGATATAGATCCTCTCTCTGTCCTGCATCCATCCCCGGCTACATGCGCAGTGCTGTCTGTAACTGAGATATAGATCCTCTGTGTGTCCTGCATCCATCCCCGGCTCCATGTGCAGTGCTGTCTGTAACTGAGATATACATCCTCTGTATGTCCTGCATCCATCCCCGGCTACATGCGCAGTGCTGTCTGTAATTGAGATATATATCCTCTGTGTGTCCTGCATCAATCCCCGGCTACATGCGCAGTGCTGTCTGCAACTGAGATATAGATCCTCTGTGTGTCCTGCATCCATCCCCTGCTACATGCGCAGTGCTGTCTGTAACTGAGATATAGATCCTCTGTGTGTCCTGCATCCATCCCCGGCTACATGCGCAGTGCTGTCTGTAACTGAGATATATATAATCTATATGTCCTGCATCCATCCCCGGCTACATGCGCAGTGCTGTCTGTAACTGAGATATAGATCCTCTGTATGTCCTGCATCCATCCCCGGCTACATGTGCAGTGCTGTCTGTAACTGAGATATAGATCCTCTATGTGTCCTGCATCCATCCCCGGCTACATGCGCAGTGCTGTCTGCAACTGAGATATAGATCCTCTGTATGTCCTGCATCCATCCCTTGCTACATGCGCAGTGCTGTCTGTAACTGAGATATAGATCCTCTATGTGTCCTGCATCCATCCCCGGCTACATGCGCAGTGCTGTCTGTAACTGAGATATAGATCCTCTGTGTGTCCTGCATCCATCCCCGGCTACATGCGCAGTGCTGTCTGTAACTGAGATATATATCATCTATATGTCCTGCATCCATCCCCTGCTACATGCGCAGTGCTGTCTGCAACTGAGATATAGATCCTCTGTATGTCCTGCATCCATCCCTTGCTACATGTGCAGTGCTGTCTGTAACTGAGAAATAGATCCTCTATGTGTCCTGCATCCATCCCCGGCTACATGCGCAGTGCTGTCTGTAACTGAGATATAGATCCTCTGTATGTCCTGCATCCATCCCTGGCTACATGCGCAGTGCTGTCTGCAACGTAGATATATATATATATCATCTATATGTCCTGCATCCATCCCCGGCTACATGCGCAGTGCTGCCTGTAACTGAGATATAGATCCTCTCTCTGTCCTGCATCCATCCCCAGCTACATGCGCAGTGCTGTCTGTAACTGAGATATAGATCCTCTGTATGTCCTGCATCCATCCCTGGCTACATGCGCAGTGCTGTCTGCAACGTAGATATATATATCATCTATATGTCCTGCATCCATCCCCGGCTACATGCGCAGTGCTGTCTGTATCTGAGATATAGATCCTCTGTATGTCCTGCATCCATCCCCGGCTACATGCGCAGTGCTGTCTGTAATTGAGATATATATCCTCTGTGTGTCCTGCATCAATCCCCGGCTACATGCGCAGTGCTGTCTGCAACTGAGATATAGATCCTCTGTGTGTCCTGCATCCATCCCCTGCTACATGCGCAGTGCTGTCTGTAACTGAGATATAGATCCTCTGTGTGTCCTGCATCCATCCCCGGCTACATGCGCAGTGCTGTCTGTAACTGAGATATATATAATCTATATGTCCTGCATCCATCCCCGGCTACATGCGCAGTGCTGTCTGTAACTGAGATATAGATCCTCTGTATGTCCTGCATCCATCCCCGGCTACATGTGCAGTGCTGTCTGTAACTGAGATATAGATCCTCTATGTGTCCTGCATCCATCCCCGGCTACATGCGCAGTGCTGTCTGCAACTGAGATATAGATCCTCTGTATGTCCTGCATCCATCCCTTGCTACATGCGCAGTGCTGTCTGTAACTGAGATATAGATCCTCTATGTGTCCTGCATCCATCCCCGGCTACATGCGCAGTGCTGTCTGTAACTGAGATATAGATCCTCTGTGTGTCCTGCATCCATCCCCGGCTACATGCGCAGTGCTGTCTGTAACTGAGATATATATCATCTATATGTCCTGCATCCATCCCCTGCTACATGCGCAGTGCTGTCTGCAACTGAGATATAGATCCTCTGTATGTCCTGCATCCATCCCTGGCTACATGCGCAGTGCTGTCTGCAACGTAGATATATATATATATCATCTATATGTCCTGCATCCATCCCCGGCTACATGCGCAGTGCTGCCTGTAACTGAGATATAGATCCTCTCTCTGTCCTGCATCCATCCCCAGCTACATGCGCAGTGCTGTCTGTAACTGAGATATAGATCCTCTGTATGTCCTGCATCCATCCCTGGCTACATGCGCAGTGCTGTCTGCAACGTAGATATATATATCATCTATATGTCCTGCATCCATCCCCGGCTACATGTGCAGTGCTGTCTGTATCTGAGATATAGATCCTCTGTGTGTCCTGCATCCATCCCCGGCTACATGTGCAGTGCTGTCTGTAACTGAGATATAGATCCTCTATATGTCCTGTATCCATCCCCGGCTACATGCGCAGTGCTGTCTGTATCTGAGATATAGATCCTATGTGTGTCCTGCATCCATCCCCGGCTACATGCGCAGTGCTGTCTGTAACTGAGATATATATCATCTATATGTCCTGCATCCATCCCCTGCTACATGTGCAGTGCTGTCTGTAACTGAGATATAGATCCTCTATATGTCCTGCATCCATCCCCGGCTACACGCGCAGTGCTGTCTTTAACTGAGATATATATCATCTATATGTCCTGCATCCATCCCCGGCTACATGCGCAGTGCTGTCTGTAACTGAGATATACATCCTCTTTATGTCATGCATCCATCCCCGGCTACATGCGCAGTGCTGTCTGTAACTGAGATATATATCATCTATATGTCCTGCATCCATCCCCTGCTACATGTGCAGTGCTGTCTGTAACTGAGATATAGATCCTCTGTATGTTCTGCATCCATTCCCGGCTACATGCGCAGTGCTGTCTGTAACTGAGATATAGATCCTCTGTATGTCCTGCATCCATCCCCGGCTACATGTGCAGTGCTGTATGTAACTGAGATATAGATCCTCTGTATGTCCCTCATCCATCCCCGGGTACATGCGCAGTGCTGTCTGTAACTGAGATATAGATCCTCTGTATGTCCTGCATCCATCCCCGGCTACATGCGCTTTGCTGTCTGTAACTGAGATATAGATCCTCTGTATGTCCTGCATCCATCCCCGGCTACATGCGCTTTGCTGTCTGTAACTGAGATATAGATCCTCTGTATGTCCTTCATCCATCCCCTGCTACATGCGCAGTGCTGTCTGTAACTGAGATATAGATCCTCTGTATGTCCTGCATCCATCCCTGGCTACATGTGCAGTGCTGTCTGTAACTGAGATATAGATCCTCTGTATGTCCTGCATCCATCCCCGGCTACATGTGCAGTGCAGTCTGTAACTGAGATATAGATCCTCTGTGTGTCCTGCATCCATCCCCGGCTACATGCGCAGTGCTGTCTGTAACTGAGATATAGATCCTCTGTATGTCCTGCATCCATCCCCGGCTACATGCGCTTTGCTGTCTGTAACTGAGATATAGATCCTCTGTATGTCCTGCATCCATCCCCGGCTACATGCGCTTTGCTGTCTGTAACTGAGATATAGATCCTCTGTATGTCCTGCATCCATCCCCTGCTACATGCGCAGTGCTGTCTGTAACTGAGATATAGATCCTCTGTATGTCCTGCATCCATCCCTGGCTACATGTGCAGTGCTGTCTGTAACTGAGATATAGATCCTCTGTATGTCCTGCATCCATCCCCGGCTACATGTGCAGTGCTGTCTGTAACTGAGATATAGATCCTCTGTATGTCCTGTATCCATCCCCGGCTACATGTGCAGTGCTGTCTGTAACTGAGATATAGATCCTCTGTATGTCCTGCATCCATCCCCGGCTACATGTGCAGTGCTGTCTGTAACTGAGATATAGATCCTCTGTATGTCCTGCATTCATCCCCGGCTACATGCGCAGTGCTGTCTGTAACTGAGATATATATCCTCTGTATGTGCTGCATCCATCCCCGGCTACATGTGCAGTGCTGTCTGTAACTGAGATATAGATCCTCTGTATGTCCTGCATTCATCCCCGGCTACATGCGCAGTGCTGTCTGTAACTGAGATATAGATCCTCTGTATGTCCTGCATCCATCCCCGGCTACATGTGCAGTGCTGTCTGTAACTGAGATATAGATCCTCTGTATGTCCTGCATCCATCCCCGGCTACATGCGCAGTGCTGTCTGTAACTGAGATATAGATCCTCTGTGTGTCCTGTATCCATCCCCGGCTACATGTGCAGTGCTGTCTGTAACTGAGATATAGATCCTCTGTGTGTCCTGCATCCATCCCCGGCTACATGCGCAGTGCTGTCTGTAACTGAGATATAGATCCTCTGTATGTCCTGCATCCATTCCTGGCTACATGCGCAGTGCTGTCTGTAACTGAGATATATATCCTCTGTATGTCCTGCATCCATCCCCGGCTACACGTGCAGTGCTGTCTGTAACTGAGATATATATCCTCTGTATGTCCTGCATCCATCCCCGGCTACATGCGCAGTGCTGTCTGTAACTGAGATATATATCCTCTGTATGTCCTGCATCCATCCCTGGCTACATGCGCAGTGCTGTCTGTAACTGAGATATAGATCCTCTGTATGTCCTGTATCCATCCCCGGCTACATGCGCAGTGCTGTCTGTAACTGAGATATAGATCCTCTGTATGTCCTGCATCCATCCCCGGCTACATGTGCAG
Organism: Pseudophryne corroboree; assembly: GCF_028390025.1. Lineage (NCBI taxonomy): Eukaryota > Metazoa > Chordata > Amphibia > Anura > Myobatrachidae > Pseudophryne > Pseudophryne corroboree. The sequence continues at coordinate 161,406 of NW_026970536.1, forward strand.
TGCTGTCTGTAACTGAGATATAGATCCTCTGTATGTCCTGCATCCATCCCCGGCTACATGTGCAGTGCAGTCTGTAACTGAGATATAGATCCTCTGTGTGTCCTGCATCCATCCCCGGCTACATGCGCAGTGCTGTCTGTAACTGAGATATAGATCCTCTGTATGTCCTGCATCCATTCCTGGCTACATGCGCAGTGCTGTCTGTAACTGAGATATAGATCCTCTGTATGTCCTGCATCCATCCCCGGCTACATGCGCAGTGCTGTCTGTAACTGAGATATAGATCCTCTGTATGTCCTGCATCCATCCCCGGCTACATGTGCAGTGCTGTCTGTAACTGAGATATAGATCCTCTGTGTGTCCTGTATCCATCCCCGGCTACATGTGCAGTGCTGTCTGTAACTGAGATATATATCCTCTGTATGTCCTGCATCCATCCCCGGCTACATGTGCAGTGCTGTCTGTAACTGAGATATAGATCCTCTGTGTGTCCTGCATCCATCCCCGGCTACATGCGCAGTGCTGTCTGTAACTGAGATATAGATCCTCTGTATGTCCTGCATCCATCCCCGGCTACACGTGCAGTGCTGTCTGTAACTGAGATATATATCCTCTGTATGTCCTGCATCCATCCCCGGCTACATGCGCAGTGCTGTCTGTAACTGAGATATATATCCTCTGTATGTCCTGCATCCATCCCTGGCTACATGCGCAGTGCTGTCTGTAACTGAGATATAGATCCTCTGTATGTCCTGTATCCATCCCCGGCTACATGCGCAGTGCTGTCTGTAACTGAGATATAGATCCTCTGTATGTCCTGTATCCATCCCCGGCTACATGCGCAGTGCTGTCTGTAACTGAGATATATATCCTCTGTATGTCCTGCATCCATCCCTGGCTACATGCGCAGTGCTGTCAGTAACTGAGATATAGATCCTCTGTATGTCCTGCATACATCCCTGGCTACATGCGCAGTGCTGTCTGTAACTGAGATATAGATCCTCTGTATGTCCTGTATCCATCCCCGGCTACATGCGCAGTGCTGTCTGTAACTGAGATATAGATCCTCTGTATGTCCTGCATCCATCCCCGGCTACATGTGCAGTGCTGTCTGTAACAGATATAGATCCTCTGTGTGTCCTGCATCCATCCCCGGCTACATGCGCAGTGCTGTCTGTAACTGAGATATAGATCCTCTGTGTGTCCTGCATCCATCCCCGGCTACATGCGCAGTGCTGTCTGCAACTGAGATATAGATCCTCTGTATGTCCTGCATCCATTCCTGGCTACATGTGCAGTGCTGTCTGTAACTGAGATATATATAATCTATATGTCCTGCATCCATCCCCGGCTACATGCGCAGTGCTGTCTGTAACAGAGATATAGATCCTCTGTATGTCCTGTATCCATCCCCGGCTACATGCTCAGTGCTGTCTGTAACTGAGATATAGATCCTCTGTATGTCCTGCATCCATCCCCGGCTACATGCGCAGAGCTGTCTGTAACAGATATAGATAATCTGTATGTCCTGCATCCATCCCCGGCTACATGCGCAGTGCTGTCTGTAACTGAGATATATATAATCTATATGTCCTGCATCCATCCCCGGCTACATGTGCAGTGCTGTCTGTAACAGATATAGATCATCTGTATGTCCTGCATCCAACCCCGGCTACATGCGCAGTGCTGTCTGTAACTGAGATATAGATCCTCTGTATGTCCTGCATCCATCCCCGGCTACATGCGCAGTGCTGTCTGTAACTGAGATATAGATCCTCTGTGTGTCCTGCATCCATCCCCGGCTACATGCGCAGTGCTGTCTGCAACTGAGATATAGATCCTCTGTGTGTCCTGCATCCATCCCTTGCTACATGCGCAGTGCTGTCTGCAACTGAGATATATATCATCTATATGTCCTACATCCATCCCCGGCTACATGCGCAGTGCTGTCTGTAACTGAGATATAGATCCTCTGTGTCCTGCATCCATCCCCGGCTACATGCGCAGTGCTGTCTGTAACTGAGATATATATAATCTATATGTCCTGCATCCATCCCCGGCTACATGCGCAGTGCTGTCTGTAACTGAGATATAGATCCTCTGTATGTCCTGCATCCATCCCCGGCTACATGTGCAGTGCTGTCTGTAACTGAGATATAGATCCTCTGTGTGTCCTGCATCCATCCCCGGCTACATGCGCAGTGCTGTCTGCAACTGAGATATAGATCCTCTGTATGTCCTGCATCCATCCCTTGCTACATGCGCAGTGCTGTCTGTAACTGAGATATATATCCTCTGTGTGTCCTGCATCCATCCCCGGCTACATGCGCAGTGCTGTCTGCAACTGAGATATAGATCCTCTGTATGTCCTGCATCCATCCCTTGCTACATGCACAGTGCTGTTTGTAACTGAGATATATATCATCTATATGTCCTGCATCCATCCCCGGCTACATGTGCAGTGCTGTCTGTAACTGAGATATAGATCCTCTGTGTGTCCTGCATCCATCCCCGGCTACATGCGCAGTGCTGTCTGCAACTGAGATATATATCATCTATATGTCCTGCACACATCCCCGGCTACATGTGCAGTGCTGTCTGTAAATGAGAAATAGATCCTCTATGTGTCCTGCATCCATCCCCGGCTACATGCGCAGTGCTGTCTGTAACTGAGATATAGATCCTCTGTGTGTCCTGCATCCATCCCCGGCTACATGCGCAGTGCTGTCTGTAACTGAGATATAGATCCTCTGTGTGTCCTGCATCCATCCCCGGCTACATGCGCAGTGCTGTCTGCAACTGAGATATAGATCCTCTGTGTGTCCTGCATCGATCCCCGGCTACATGTGCAGTGCTGTATGTAACTGAGATATAGATCCTCTGTATGTCCCGCATCCATCCCCGGCTACATGCGCAGTCCTGTCTTTAACTGAGATATAGATCCTCTGTGTGTCTTGCATCCATCCCCGTCTACATGCGCAGTGCTGTCTGCAACTGAGATATAGATCCTCTGTGTGTCCTGCATCCATCCCCGTCTACATGCGTAGTGCTGTCTGCAACTGAGATATAGATCCTCTGTGTGTCCTGCATCCATCCCCGTCTACGTGCGCAGTGCTGTCTGTAACTGAGATATATATCATCTATATGTCCTGCATCCATCCCCGGCTACATGCGCAGTGCTGTCTGCAACTGAGATATAGATCCTCTATGTGTCCTGCATCCATCCCCGGCTACATGCGCAGTGCTGTCTGTAACTGAGATATAGATCCTCTGTATGTCCTGCATCCATCCCCGGCTACATGCGCAGTGCTGTCTGTAACTGAGATATAGATCCTCTGTATGTCCTGCATCCATCCCTGGCTACATGCGCAGTGCTGTCTGCAACGTAGATATATATATATATATCATCTATATGTCCTGCATCCATCCCCGGCTACATGCGCAGTGCTGTCTGTAACTGAGATATAGATCCTCTCTCTGTCCTGCATCCATCCCCAGCTACATGCGCAGTGCTGTCTGTAACTGAGATATAGATCCTCTGTATGTCCTGCATCCATCCCTGGCTACATGCGCAGTGCTGTCTGCAACGTAGATATATATATCATCTATATGTCCTGCATCCATCCCCGGCTACATGTGCAGTGCTGTCTGTATCTGAGATATAGATCCTCTGTGTGTCCTGCATCCATCCCCGGCTACATGCGCAGTGCTGTCTGTAACTGAGATATATATCATCTATATGTCCTGCATCCATCCCCTGCTACATGTGCAGTGCTGTCTGTAACTGAGATATAGATCCTCTATATGTCCTGTATCCATCCCCGGCTACATGCGCAGTGCTGTCTGTATCTGAGATATAGATCCTCTGTGTGTCCTGCATCCATCCCCGGCTACATGCGCAGTGCTGTCTGTAACTGAGATATATATCATCTATATGTCCTGCATCCATCCCCTGCTACATGTGCAGTGCTGTCTGTAACTGAGATATAGATCCTCTATATGTCCTGCATCCATCCCCGGCTACACGCGCAGTGCTGTCTTTAACTGAGATATATATCATCTATATGTCCTGCATCCATCCCCGGCTACATGCGCAGTGCTGTCTGTAACTGAGATATAGATCCTCTGTGTGTCCTGCATCCATCCCCGGCTACATGCGCAGTGCTGTCTGTAACTGAGATATAGATCCTCTGTATGTCCTGCATCCATCCCCGGCTACATGCGCTTTGCTGTCTGTAACTGAGATATAGATCCTCTGTGTGTCCTGCATCCATCCCCGGCTACATGCGCTTTGCTGTCTGTAACTGAGATATAGATCCTCTGTGTGTCCTGCATCCATCCCCGGCTACATGCGCAGTGCTGTCTGTAACTGAGATATAGATCCTCTGTATTTCCTGCATCCATCCCCTGCTACATGCGCAGTGCTGTCTGTAACTGAGATATAGATCCTCTGTGTATCCTGCACACATCCCCGGCTACATGTGCAGTGCTGTCTGTAACTGAGATATAGATCCTCTGTATGTCCTGCATCCATCCCCGGCTACATGCGCAGTGCTGTCTGTAACTGAGATATAGATCCCCTCTCTGTCCTACATCCATCCCCGGGTACATGCGCTTTGCTGTCTGTAACTGAGATATAGATCCTCTGTGTGTCCTGCATCCATCCCCGGCTACATGCGCAGTGCTGTCTGTAACTGAGATATAGATCCTCTGTATGTCCTGCATCCATCCCCGGCTACATGCGCTTTGCTGTCTGTAACTGAGATATAGATCCTCTGTGTGTCCTGCATCCATCCCCGGCTACATGCGCAGTGCTGTCTGTAACTGAGATAACCAGATTATTATGTTAATTTATTATCTTTCTACAGAAGTAGCACTAATTGCACATGTTACAGGCGGTATGAATCATAGAGCTGACAATCTAATGAATGGATGATATATAATCGGGGCAGTGTCTGTGCTTTACATCATGAATTAGGGGAGGGGTCGGTTCCTTTCCTGACGCTCAGTGTTACCAGATGTTGAATCCGTGTATATTAGGGGCCCTGTTTCCATTATTTTCCCAGTGTTGTATTCTGAGAGCCATGTCTGCTAAGCTGTGCTAGAGGTCAGCCGTTACCCCCGGCTGTACCTGTAACTGAGTGTTTCCTTCCTAATAGTAATCTCATAGTCATAAAGCAAATATATTATTTATTACCTTCTCATAATCAATAAGTAATTATATTGGTTTTAAAGTCATTAGGATAATTCTATGGATGATAGATTGCACACACGTATGAAGCCCATTCTGTTCTCAGTGTTTCTGTATTACCTCCTCTCCACCGTACCTTCTGTACTAACCTACCCGCAGCCTCACGCCTCATAGTTATACCTCTATCATATACAGTATATCTCATACCTCTATCCTATACAGTGTACCTCGCACCTCATAGCTATACCTCTGACATATACAGTATATCTCACACCTTATAGTTATAACTCTAGCATATATAGTATACCTCACACCTCATAGTTATACCTGTAACATATACATTATACCTCACACCTCATACTGTAGTTATACCTCTATCATGTACAGTGTACCTCAAACCTCATAGTTATACCTCTAACATATACAGTGTACCTCACACCCCATAGTTATACCTCTATCATATAACTATGAGGTGTGAGATATACTGTATATCTCTGACATATATACAGTGTACCTTCATAGTTATACAGTGTACCTCACACCTCATAGTTATACATCTCTGACATATACAGTGTACCTCACACCTCATAGTTATACATCTCTGACATATACAGTGTACCTCACACCTCATAGTTATACATCTCTGACATATACAGTGTACCTCACACCTCATAGTTATACATCTCTGACATATACAGTGTACGTCACACCTCATAGTTATATCCCTATCATATACAGTGTACCTCACACCTCATAGTTATATCCCTATCATATACAGTGTACCTCACACCTCATAGTTATACATCTCTGACATATACAGTGTACCTCACACCTCATAGTTATACATCTCTGACATATACAGTGTACGTCACACCTCATAGTTATATCCCTATCATATACAGTGTACCTCACACCTCATAGTTATATCCCTATCATATACAGTGTACCTCACACCTCATAGTTATACATCTCTGACATATACAGTTTACGTATCACTTCATAGTTATACCTCTATCATACACTCAGGACAGCATCGCACCCTGTACACTCTCTGCTATCCCAGTATAACACTCTACCTCAGGACAGCATATCACCCTGTACACACTCTACTATCCCAGTATAACACTCTACCTCAGGACAGCATAGCACCCTGTACACTCTCTGCTATCCCAGTATAACACTCTACCTCAGGACAGCATAGCACCCTGTACATTCTCTACTATCCCAGTATAACACTCTCTACCTCAGGACAGCATATCACCCTGTACACTCTCTGCTATCCCAGTATAACACTCTACCTCAGGACAGCATAGCACCCTGTACACTCTCTACTATCCCAGTATAACACTCTACCTCAGGACAGCATATCACCCTGTACACTCTCTGCTATCCCAGTATAACACTCTACCTCAGGACAGCATAGCACCCTGTACACTCTCTACTATCCCAGTATAACACTCTACCTCAGGACAGCATAGCACCCTGTACACTCTCTACTATCCCAGTATAACACTCTACCTCAGGACAGCATAGCACCCTGTACACTCTCTGCTATCCCAGTATAACACTCTACCTCAGGACAGCATAGCACCCTGTACACTCTCTACTATCCCAGTATAACACTCTACCTCAGGACAGCATCGCACCCTGTACACTCTCTGCTATCCCAGTACAACACTCTACCTCAGGACAGCATAGCGCCCTGTACACTCTCTGCTATCCCAGTATAACACTCTACCTCAGGACAGCATAGCACCCTGTACACTCTCTGCTATCCCAGTATAACACTCTACCCCAGGACAGCATAGCACCCCTCTCTACTATCCCAGTATAACACTCTACCTCAGGACAGCATAGCATCCTGTACACTCTCTTCTATCCCAGTATAACACTCTACCTCAGGACAGCATAGCACCCTGTACACTCTCTACTATCCCAGTATAACACTATACCTCAGGACAGCATCGCACCCTGTACACTCTCTGCTATCCCAGTATAACACTCTACCTCAGGACAGCATAGCGCCCTGTACACTCTCTGCTATCCCAGTATAACACTCTACCTCAGGACAGCATAGCACCCTGTACACTCTCTGCTATCCCAGTATAACACTCTACCTCAGGACAGCATAGCACCCTGTACACTCTCTACTATCCCAGTATAATACTCTACCTCAGGACAGCATAGCACCCTGTACACTCTCTACTATCCCAGTATAACACTATACCTCAGGACAGCATAGCACCCTGTACACTCTCTACTATCCCAGTATAACACTCTACCTCAGGACAGCATAGCGCCCTGTACACTCTCTGCTATCCCAGTATAACACTCTACCTCAGGACAGCATAGCGCCCTGTACACTCTCTGCTATCCCAGTATAACACTCTACCTCAGGACAGCATATCACCCTGTACACTCTCTGCTATCCCAGTATAACACTCTACCTCAGGACAGCATAGCGCCCTGTACACTCTCTGCTATCCCAGTATAACACTCTACCTCAGGACAGCATATCACCCTGTACACTCTCTGCTATCCCAGTATAACACTCTACCTCAGGACAGCATCGCACCCTGTACACTCACTGCTATCCCAGTATAACACTCTACCTCAGGACAGCATCGCACCCTGTACACTCACTGCTATCCCAGTATAACACTCTACCTCAGGACAGCATATCACCCTGTACACTCTCTACTATCCCAGTATAACACTCTACCTCAGGACAGCATATCACCCTGTACACACTCTGCTATCCCAGTATAACACTCTACCTCAGGACAGCATCTCACCCTGTACACTCTCTACTATCCCAGTATAACACTTTACCTCAGGACAGCATAGCACCCTGTACACTCTCTGCTATCCCAGTATAACACTCTACCTCAGGACAGCATAGCACCCTGTACACTCTCTGCTATCCCAGTATAACACTTTACCTCAGGACAGCATAGCACCCTGTACACTCTCTGCTATCCCACTGTAACACTCTACCTCAGGACAGCATAGCGCCCTGTACACTCACTGCTATCCCAGTATAACACTCTACCTCAGGACAGCATAGCACCCTGTACACTCACTGCTATCCCAGTATAATACTCTACCTCAGGACAGCATAGCACCCTGTACACTCTCTTCTATCCCAGTATAACACTCTACCTCAGGACAGCATAGCACCCTGTACACTCTCTACTATCCCAGTATAACACTCTACCTCAGGACAGCATAGCACCCTGTACACTCTCTACTATCCCAGTATAACACTATACCTCAGGACAGCATAGCACCCTGTACACTCTCTACTATCCCAGTATAACACTCTACCTCAGGACAGCATATCACCCTGTACACACTCTGCTATCCCAGTATAACACTCTACCTCAGGACAGCATCGCACCCTGTACACTCTCTGCTATCCCAGTAGAACACTCTACCTCAGGACAGCATATCACCCTGTACACTCTCTGCTATTCCAGTATAACACTCTACCTCAGGACAGCATCGCACCCTGTACACTCACTGCTATCCCAGTATAACACTCTACCTCAGGACAGCATCGCACCCTGTACTCTCACTGCTATCCCAGTATAACACTCTACCTCAGGACAGCATATCACCCTGTACACTCTCTACTATCCCAGTATAACACTCTACCTCAGGACAGCATAGCGCCCTGTACACACTCTGCTATCCCAGTATAACACTCTACCTCAGGACAGCATCGCACCCTGTACACATTCTCTGCTATCCCAGTGTAACACTCTACCTCAGGACAGCATAGCACCCTGTACACTCTCTGCTATCCCAGTATAACACTCTACCTCAGGACAGCATATCACCCTGTACACACTCTCTGCTATCCCAGTTTAACACTCTACCTCAGGACAGCATAGCACCCTGTACACTCTCTACTATCCCAGTATAACACTCTACCTCCGGACAGCATAGCACCCTGTACACTCTCTGCTATCCCAGTATAACACTCTACCTCAGGACAGCATAGCACCCTGTACACTCTCTACTATCCCAGTATAACACTCTACCTCCGGACAGCATAGCACCCTGTACACTCTCTGCTATCCCAGTATAACACTCTACCTCAGGACAGCATATGACCCTGTACACACTCTCTGCTATCCCAGTATAACACTCTACCTCAGGACAGCATCGCACCCTGTACACTCTCTACTATCCCAGTATAACACTCTACCTCAGGACAGCATAGCACCCTGTACACTCTCTACTATCCCAGTATAACACTCTACCTCAGGACAGCATATCACCCTGTACACTCACTGCTATCCCAGTATAACACTCTACCTCAGGACAGCATAGCACCCTGTACACTCACTACTATCCCAGTATAACACTCTACCTCAGGACAGCATAGCACCCTGTACACTCTCTACTATCCCAGCATAACACTCTACCTCAGGACAGCATAGCGCCCTGTACACACTCTGCTATCCCAGTATAACACTCTACCTCAGGACAGCATCGCACCCTGTACACACACTCTGCTATCCCAGTGTAACACTCTACCTCAGGACAGCATAGCACCCTGTACACTCTCTGCTATCCCAGTATAACACTCTACCTCAGGACAGCATAGCACCCTGTACACTCTCTGCTATCCCAGTATAACACTCTACCTCAGGACAGCATAGCACCCTGTACACACTCTGCTATCCCAGTATAACACTCTACCTCAGGACAGCATAGCACCCTGTACACTCTTTGCTATCCCAGTATAACACTCTACCTCAGGACAGCATAGCACCCTGTACACTCTCTGCTATCCCAGTAAAAAACTCTACCTCAGGACAGCATAGCACCCTGTACAATCTCTGCTATCCCAGTATAACACTCTACCTCCGGATAGCATTGCACCCTGTACACACTCTCTGCTATCCCAGTATCAAACTCTTCCTCAGGACAGCATAGCACCCTGTACACACTCTCTGCTATCCCAGTATAACACTCTACCTCAGGACAGCATCGCACCCTGTACACTCTCTGCTATCCCAGTATAACACTCTACCTCAGGACAGCATAGCACCCTGTACACTCTCTGCTATCCCTGTATAACACTCTACCTCAGGACAGCATCGCACCCTGTATACTCTCTGCTATCCCAGTATAACACTCTACCTCAGGACAGCATAGCACCCTGTACACTCTCTGCTATCCCAGTATAACACTCTACCTCAGGACAGCATAGTACCCTGTACACTCTCTGCTATCCCAGTATAACACTCTACCTCAGGACAGCATAGCACCCTGTACACTCTCTGCTATCCCAGTATAACACTTTACCTCAGGACAGCATAGCACCCTGTACACTCTCTGCTATCCCACTGTAACACTCTACCTCAGGACAGCATAGCGCCCTGTACACTCTCTGCTATCCCAGTATAACACTCTACCTCAGGACAGCATAGCGCCCTGTACACTCTCTGCTATCCCAGTATAACACTTTACCTCAGGACAGCATAGCACCCTGTACACTCCCTGCTATCCCAGTGTAACACTCTACCTCAGGACAGCATAGCACCCTGTACACTCTCTGCTATCCCAGTATAACACTCTACCTCAGGACAGCATAGCACCCTGTACACTCTCTGCTATCCCAGTATAACACTCTACCTCAGGACAGCATATCACCCTGTACACTCTCTGCTATCCCAGTATAACACTTTACCTCAGGACAGCATAGCACCCTGTACACTCTCTGCTATCCCAGTGTAACACTCTACCTCAGGACAGCATAGCACCATGTACACTCTCTGCTATCCCAGTATAACACTTTACCTCAGGACAGCATAGCACCCTGTACACTCTCTGCTATCCCAGTGTAACACTCTACCTCAGGACAGCATAGCACCCTGTACACTCTCTGCTATCCCAGTATAACACTCTACCTCAGGACAGCATATCACCCTGTACACTCTCTGCTATCCCAGTATAACACTTTACCTCAGGACAGCATAGCACCCTGTACACTCTCTGCTATCCCAGTGTAACACTCTACCTCAGGACAGCATAGCACCATGTACACTCTCTGCTATCCCAGTATAACACTTTACCTCAGGACAGCATAGCACCCTGTACACTCTCTGCTATCCCAGTGTAACACTCTACCTCAGGACAGCATAGCACCCTGTACACTCTCTGCTATCCCAGTATAACACTCTACCTCAGGACAGCATATCACCCTGTACACTCTCTGCTATCCCAGTATAACACTTTACCTCAGGACAGCATAGCACCCTGTACACTCTCTGCTATCCCAGTGTAACACTCTACCTCAGGACAGCATAGCACCCTGTACACAGTCAGCGCATTCAGCTGACCTTAGGAAAAAGGGAAGAAGCGGAGTGTACAGCTGAGTAGTGGAGCTGCAGGAGGATGTGATCGCAGCATGTGGTTTGCTGAGGTTTCACTTTAGAAATGTTTAATCTACTCCCTGTAGCCAAGTCCAGTGACTGCGCCCCAAATTCTGGCACCTGTACAGCCGGTCACCAGTGACTGCGCCCCAGGTTCTGTCTCCCGCGTGGCGGCTGCCCCAGTGACTGCGCCCCAGGTTCTGTCTCCCGCGTGGCGGCTGCCCCAGTGACTGCGCCCCAGGTTCTGTCTCCCGCGTGGCGGCTGCCCCAGTGACTGCGCCCCAGGTTCTGTCTCCCGCGTGGCAGCTGCCCCAGTGACTGCGCCCCAGGTTCTGTCTCCTGCATGGCGGCTGCCCCAGTGACTGCGCCCCAGGTTCTGTCTCCCGCGTGGCAGCTGCCCCAGTGACTGCGCCCCAGGTTCTGTCTCCTGCATGGCGGCTGCCCCAGTGACTGCGCCCCAGGTTCTGTCTCCCGCGTGGCAGCTGCCCCAGTGACTGCGCCCCAGGTTCTGTCTCCTGCATGGCGGCTGCCCCAGTGACTGCGCCCCAGGTTCTGTCTCCTGCATGGCGGCTGCCCCAGTGACTGCGCCCCAGGTTCTGTCTCCCGCATGGCGGCTGCCCCAGTGACTGCGCCCCAGGTTCTGTCTCCCGCGTGGCGGCTGCCCCAGTGACTGCGCCCCAGGTTCTGTCTCCCGCATGGCGGCTGCCTCAGTGACTGCGCCCCAGGTTCTGTGTCCCACGTGTCGGCTGCCTCAGTGACTGCGCCCCAGGTTCTGTGTCCTGCATGGCGGCTGCCCCAGTGACTGCGCCCCAGGTTCTGTCTCCCGCATGGCGGCTGCCTCAGTGACTGCGCCCCAGGTTCTGTGTCCTACGTGGCGGCCCCCCAGTGACTCCTCACCAATACGCAGACCCTGGGCCCTTTAGTGACGGCAGGATCGCTCCCAGGTATCTGGATTCCCGGCTTGTCTTGGGCGTCTTGCGGGCTGAGCTCGGGATGTCGGGGGTTAAGCCTGACACCTGCGGGTGCTCCTGTTCCCTGTACACTGTGTGCTGTCTCTGTGTGTATTGGTGGCTTGTACATACTTGTTCCTCGCATTACATCATGTCAGTATTGCGCTGGCGATATTGTCTGACACCGTCACTTCCATGACATGAAACCATACTGACTGGCATGTACCCCTGTTGGGTAGGAGAGCCCCCGTGGTATCTGCCACGTCTTGCTCGGTGCTGGGGGCAGTGTGAGGCCCCTCTTGTGCAGGATTCCTGGCACGTTTCTCGCCCTCATTAGTCAGTGTGGCTCATCCGCAGCCATTCATTGCCATGGGAACCAGGAAACGTGAATCCCTATTTATTCTCTCCCAGTCCTTTGTGTGTTGGGGTGCGTGCTTAACCCATGAGATCCCAGGGAGAGTTTATCTTCATGTAGTACTTCCTGTACAGCAGCTATCTGCCAGGGGTGTTTGCTGCCATATTACAGTATAGGGCAGTGGCCGGGCACCGGTGCCTGTGTACCCCAAGTGGGGCCTGTGTACCCTGGTGAGGTCCGGTACTGGTTCCTGTGTACCCTGGTGAGGCCCGGTACTGGTTCCTGTGTACCCTGGTGAGGCCCGGTACTGGTTCCTGTGTACCCTGGTGAGGCCCGGTACTGGTTCCTGTGTACCCTGGTGAGGCCCGGTACTGGTTCCTGTGTAACCTGGTGAGGCCCGGTACTGGTTCCTGTGTAACCTGGTGAGGCCCGGTACTGGTTCCTGTGTACCCTGGTGAGGCCCGGTACTGGTTCCTGTGTACCCTGGTGAGGCCCGGTACTGGTTCCTGTGTACCCTGGTGAGGTCCGGTACTGGTTCCTGTGTACCCTGGTGAGGCCCGGTACTGGTTCCTGTGTACACTGGTGAGGCCCGGTACTGGTTCCTGTGTACACTGGTGAGGCCCGGTACTGGTTCCTGTGTACACTGGTGAGGTCCGGTAATGGTGCCTGTGTAACCTGGTGAGGTCCGGTACTGGTTCCTGTGTAACCTGGTGAGGCCCGGTACTGGTTCCTGTGTAGCCTGGTGAGGCCCGGTACTGGTTCCTGTGTACCCTGGTGAGGCCCGGTACTGGTTCCTGTGTACCCTGGTGAGGTCTGGTACTGGTTCCTGTGTACCCTGGTGAGGTCCGGTACTGGTTCCTGTGTACCCTGGTGAGGTCTGGTACTGGTTCCTGTGTACCCTGGTGAGGTCCGGTACTGGTTCCTGTGTACCCTGGTGAGGTCTGGTACTGGTGCCTGTGTACACTGGTGAGGTCCGGTACTGGTGCCTGTGTACCCTGGTGAGGTCTGGTACTGGTTCCTTTGTACCCTGGTGAGGTCCGGTACTGGTTCCTGTGTACCCTGGTGAGGTCCGGTACTGGTTCCTGTGTACCCTGGTGAGGTCTGGTACTGGTGCCTGTGTACCCTGGTGAGGTCCGGTACTGGTTCCTGTGTACCCTGGTGAGGTCCGGTACTGGTGCCTGTGTACCCTGGTGAGGTCCGGTACTGGTGCCTGTGTACCCTGGTGAGGTCTGGTACTGGTGCCTGTGTACCCCGGTGAGGTCCGGTACTGGTGCCTGTGTACCCTGGTGAGGTCTGGTACTGGTGCCTGTGTACCCCGGTGAGGTCTGGTACTGGTTCCTGTGTACCCTGGTGAGGTCTGGTACTGGTTCCTGTGTACCCTGGTGAGGTCCGGTACTGGTTCCTGTGTACACTGGTGAGGTCCGGTACTGGTGCCTGTGTACCCCGGTGAGGTCCTGTACTGGTTCCTGTGTACACTGGTGAGGCCCGGTACTGGTTCCTGTGTACACTGGTGAGGTCCGGTACTGGTGCCTGTGTACACTGGTGAGGTCCGGTACTGGTTCCTGTGTACCCTGGTGAGGTCCGGTACTGGTGCCTGTGTACACTGGTGAGGTCCGGTACTGATTCCTGTGTACCCTGGTGAGGCCCGGTACTGGTTCCTGTGTAACCTGGTGAGGCCCGGTACTGGTTCCTGTGTAACCTGGTGAGGTCCGGTACTGGTTCCTGTGTAACCTGGTGAGGTCCGGTACTGGTTCCTGTGTACCCTGGTGAGGTCCGGTACTGGTTCCTGTGTACCCTGGTGAGGTCTGGTACTGGTGCCTGTGTACCCTGGTGAGGTCCGGTACTGGTTCCTGTGTACACTGGTGAGGTCCGGTACTGGTGCCTGTGTACCCTGGTGAGGTCTGGTACTGGTGCCTGTGTACCCCGGTGAGGTCCGGTACTGGTTCCTGTGTACCCTGGTGAGGTCCGGTACTGGTTCCTGTGTACCCTGGTGAGGTCTGGTACTGGTGCCTGTGTACCCCGGTGAGGTCCGGTACTGGTGCCTGTGTACCCTGGTGAGGTCTGGTACTGGTGCCTGTGTACCCCGGTGAGGTCCGGTACTGGTGCCTGTGTACCCTGGTGAGGTCTGGTACTGGTGCCTGTGTACCCCGGTGAGGTCCGGTACTGGTTCCTGTGTACCCCGGTGAGGTCCGGTACTGGTGCCTGTGTACCCCGGTGAGGTCTGGTACTGGTGCCTGTGTACCCCGGTGAGGTCTGGTACTGGTTCCTGTGTACCCTGGTGAGGTCTGGTACTGGTTCCTGTGTACCCTGGTGAGGTCCGGTACTGGTTCCTGTGTACACTGGTGAGGCCCGGTACTGGTTCCTGTGTACACTGGTGAGGTCCGGTACTGGTGCCTGTGTACACTGGTGAGGTCCGGTACTGGTGCCTGTGTACACTGGTGAGGTCCGGTACTGGTTCCTGTGTACCCTGGTGAGGTCCGGTACTGGTGCCTGTGTACACTGGTGAGGTCCGGTACTGGTTCCTGTGTACCCTGGTGAGGCCCGGTACTGGTTCCTGTGTAACCTGGTGAGGCCCGGTACTGGTTCCTGTGTAACCTGGTGAGGTCCGGTACTGGTTCCTGTGTACCCTGGTGAGGCCCGGTACTGGTCCTGTGTACCCTGGTGAGGTCCGGTACTGGTTCCTGTGTACCCTGCTGAGGTCCGGTACTGGTTCCTGTGTACCCTGCTGAGGTCCGGTACTGGTTCCTGTGTACCCTGGTGAGGCCCGGTACTGGTTCCTGTGTACCCTGGTGAGGCCTGGTACTGGTTCCTGTGTACCCTGGTGAGGTCCGGTACTGGTTCCTTTGTAACCAGGTGAGGCCTGGTACTGGTTCCTGTGTACCCTGGTGAGGCCCGGTACTGGTTCCTGTGTACCCTGGTGAGGCCCGGTACTGGTTCCTGTGTACCCTGGTGAGGCCCGGTACTGGTTCCTGTGTACCCTGGTGAGGCCCGGTACTGGTTCCTGTGTACCCTGGTGAGGCCCGGTACTGGTTCCTGTGTACCCTGGTGAGGCCCGGTACTGGTTCCTGTGTACCCTGGTGAGGCCCGGTACTGGTTCCTGTGTACACTGATGGGGGCCCGGTACTGGTTCCTGTGTACCCTGGTGAGGCCCGGTACTGGTTCCTGTGTACCCTGGTGAGGCCCGGTACTGGTTCCTGTGTAACCTGGTGAGGCCCGGTACTGGTTCCTGTGTACACTGATGGGGGCCCGGTACTGGTTCCTGTGTACACTGATGGGGGCCCGGTACTGGTTCCTGTGTACCCTGGTGAGGCCCGGTACTGGTTCCTGTGTAACCTCGTGAGGCCCGGTACTGGTTCCTGTGTACCCTGGTGAGGTCCGGTACTGGTTCCTGTGTACACTGATGGGGGCCCGGTACTGGTTCCTGTGTACACTGATGGGGGCCCGGTACTGGTTCCTGTGTACCCTGGTGAGGCCCGGTACTGGTTCCTGTGTAACCTGGTGAGGCCCGGTACTGGTTCCTGTGTACCCTGGTGAGGTCCGGTACTGGTGCCTGTGTACCCTGGTGAGGCCCGGTACTGGTGCCTGTGTACCCTGGTGAGGCCCGGTACTGGTTCCTGTGTACCCTGGTGAGGCCCGGTACTGGTTCCTGTGTACCCTGGTGAGGCCCGGTACTGGTTCCTGTGTACCCTGATGGGGGCTCAGTACTGGTTCCTGTGTACCCTGGTGAGGCCCGGTACTGGTTCCTGTGTACACTGATGGGGGCCCGGTACTGGTGCCTGTGTACCCTGGTGAGGTCCGGTACTGGTTCCTGTGTACCCTGGTGAGGCCCGGTACTGGTGCCTGTGTACCCTGGTGAGGTCCGGTACAGGTGCCTGTGTACCCTGATGGGGAGCCCGGTACTGGTGCCTGTGTACCCTGATGGGGGGCCCGGTACCCGCGCCTGTGTACCCTGATGGGGGGCCCGGTACCCGCGCCTGTGTACCCTGAGGGGGGCCCGGTACCCGCGCCTGTGTACCCTGAGGGGGGCCCGGTATGGGTGCCTGTGTACCCTGAGGGGGGCCCGGTACTGGTGCCTGTGTACCGTGGTGATGCCCGGTACTGGTGCCTGTGTACCCTGAGGGGGGGCTCGGTACAGGTGCCTGTGTACCCTGAGGGGGGGCCCGGTACAGGTGCCTGTGTACCCTGAGGGGGGGCCCGGTACAGGTGCCTGTGTACCCTGAGGGGGGGCCCGGTACAGGTGCCTGTGTACCCTGAGGGGGGGCCCGGTAAAGGTTCCTGTGTACCCTGAGGGGGGGCCCGGTACAGGTTCCTGTGTACCCTGAGGGGGGGGCCCGGTACAGGTTCCTGTGTACCCTGAGGGGGTCCTGGTACGGGTGCCTGTGTACCCTGAGGGGGGCCCGGTACGGGTGCCTGTGTACCCTGGTGATGCCCGGTACGGGTGCCTGTGAACCCTGGTGATGCCCGGTACGGGTGCCTGTGTACCCTGGTGAGGCCCGGTACGGGTGCCTGTGTATCCTGAGGTGGGCCCGGTACAGGTGCCTGTGTACCCTGAGGGGGGCCCGGTACCGGTGCCTGTGTACCCTGATGGGGGAGCCCGGTACGGGTGCCTGTGTACCCTGAGGGGGGCCCCGGTACGGGTGCCTGTGTACCCTGAGGGGGGCCCGGTACGGGTGCCTGTGTACTCTGAGGGTTGTCCGGTACGGGTGCCTGTGTATCCTGAGGGGGGCCCGGTACTGGTTCCTGTGTATCCTGAGGGGGGCCCGGTACGGGTGCCTGTGTATCCTGAGGGGGGCCCGATACGGGTGCCTGTGTATCCTGAGGGGGGCCCGGTACGGGTGCCTGTGTATCCTGAAGGGGGGCCGGTACCGGTGCCTGTGTACCCTGAGGGGGGCCCGGTACGGGTGCCTGTGTATCCTGAGGGGGGGCCCGGTACGGGTGCCTGTGTACCCTGGTGATGCCCGGTACGTGTGCCTGTGTACCCTGAGGGGGGCCCGGTACCGGTGCCTGTGTACCCTGGTGATGCCCGGTACGGGTGCCTGTGTACCCTGAGGGGGGCCCGGTACCGGTGCCTGTGTACCCTGATGGGGGGGCCCGGTACGGGTGCCTGTGTATCCTGAGGGGTTGTCCGGTACAGGTGCCTGTGTACCCTGAGGGGGGGTCCGGTACGGGTGCCTGTGTACCCTGAGGGGGGTCCGGTACGGGTGCCTGTGTACCCTGAGGGGGGCCCGGTACGGGTGCCTGTGTACCCTGAGGGGAGGCCGGTACGGGTGCCTGTGTATCCTGAGGGGGGCCCGGTACTGGTTCCTGTGTAACCTGAGTGGGGCCCGGTACGGGTGCCTGTGTATCCTGAGAGGGGCCCGGTACGGGTGCCTGTGTATCCTGAGGGGGGCCCGGTACGGGTGCCAGTGTATCCTGAGGGGGGCCCGGTACGGGTGCCTGTGTATCCTGAGTGGGGCCCGGTACGGGTGCCTGTGTATCCTGAGGGGGGCCCGGTACGGGTGCCTGTGTATCCTGAGGGGGGCCCGGTACGGGTGCCTGTGTATCCTGAGGGGGGCCCCGGTACGGGTGCCTGTGTATCCTGAGGGGGGCCCGATACGGGTGCCTGTGTATCCTGAGGGGGGCCCGGTACGGGTGCCTGTGTATCCTGAGGGGGGGCCGGTACCGGTGCCTGTGTACCCTGAGGGGGGGCCGGTACGGGTGCCTGTGTATCCTGAGGGGGGGACCCGGTACGGGTGCCTGTGTATCCTGAGGGGGGCCCGGTACGGGTGCATGTGTATCCTGAGGGGGGCCCGGTACGGGTGCCTGTGTATCCTGAGGGGGGGCCCGGTACGGGTGCCAGTGTATCCTGAGGGGGGGCCCGGTACGGGTGCCAGTGTATCCTGAGGGGGGCCCGGTATGGGTGCCTGTGTATCCTGAGGGGGGGCCCGATACGGGTGCCTGTGTATCCTGAGGGGGGGGCCCGATACGAGTGCCTGTGTATCCTGAGGGGTGCAGTACGGGTGCCTGTGTATCCTGAGGAGAGCCTGGTACAGGTGCCTGTGTACCCTGAGGGGTGCGGTACGGGTGCCTGTGTATCCTGAGGGGAGCCCAGTACGGGTGCCTGTGTACCCTGAGGGGGGGCCCGGTACAGATGCCTGTGTACCCTGAGGGGGGCCCGGTACTGGTTCCTGTGTATCCTGAGGGGTGCGGTACGGGTGCCTGTGTACCCTGAGGGGGGCCCGGTACGGGAGCCTGTGTACCCTGAGGGGGGGCCCGGTACGGGTGCCTGTGTATACAGCATTGACCATATAGAGCGAGTCTTTATTGATGAAGCGTTTCCATTATTAGGCGGTCTCTTTCTCTCCGCACACAATGGCCCTCATTCCGAGTTGTTCGCTCGCAAGCTGCTTTTAGCAGCTTTGCACACGCTAAGCCGCCGCCTACTGGGAGTGAATCTTAGCTTATCAAAATTGCGAATGAAAGATTCGCAATATTGCGAAAAGACTTCTCTGTGCAGTTTCTGAGTAGCTCCACACTTACTCGGCATCTGCGATCAGTTCAGTGCTTGTCGTTCCTGGTTTGACATCACAAACACACCCAGCTTTCGCCCAGACACTCCTCCGTTTCTCCAGCCACTACCGCGTTTTTCCCAGAAAAGGTAGCGTTTTTTCACACACTCCCATAAAACGGCCAGTTTCCGCCCAGAAACACCCACTTCCTGTCAATCACATTCCGATCACCATAACGAAGAAAAAACCTCGTAATGCCGTGAGTAAAATACCTAACTGCATAGCAAATTTACGTGGCGCAGTCGCACTGCGGACATTGCGCATTAGCGACTAATCGCTCCGTTGCGAGAAAAAAATAACGAGCGAACAACTCGGAATGACCCCCTTAGGACTGACCTCTGCGCCTCTCTTATAAAGGAATTTGTTTTTCTTTCTTCTGGGCTTCGGTCCACTGGATGCGCTCGGAGCAGAGTCTGAAGCGTCGCGGTTGGGTTCCTATGTCCCTGGAACTTGTCATATTCAGCATTTTATATTCTTCATTTACCAAAGAGAACAGTCTTACATTGCTGGAGACATCTGAGTACAGAGCCCCAAGTGTCGTGACCTCTGTGCCTGTGTTAGGTGACCTCTGTGCCTGTGTTAGGTGACCTCTGTGCCTGCGTGTAGTGACCTCTGTGTATAGTGACCTCTGTGCCTGCGTATAGTGACCTCTGTGCCTGCGTATAGTGACCTCTGTGCCTGCGTGTAGTGACCTCTGTGCCTGCGTGTAGTGACCTCTGTGCCTGCGTGTAGTGACCTCTGTGCCTGCGTATAGTGACCTCTGTGCCTGCGTATAGTGACCTCTGTGCCTGCGTATAGTGACCTCTGTGCCTGCGTATAGTGACCTCTGTGCCTGCGAGTAGTGACCTCTGTGTATAGTGACCTCTGTGCCTGTGTATAGTGACCTCTGTGTATAGTGACCTCTGTGCCTGCGTATAGTGACCTCTGTGCCTGCGTATAGTGACCTCTGTGCCTGCGTGTAGTGACCGCTGTGTATAGTGACCTCTGTGCCTGCGTATAGTGACCTCTGTGCCTGTGTGTAGTGACCTCTGTGCCTGTGTATAGTGACCTATGTGCCTGCGTATAGTGACCTCTGTGCCTGCGTATAGTGACCTCTGTGCCTGTGTATAGTGAGCTCTGTGCCTGTGTATAGTGACCTCTGTGTATAGTGACCTCTGTGCCTGTGTATAGTGACCTCTGTGCCTGCGTATAGTGACCTCTGTGCCTGCGTATAGTGACCTCTGTGCCTGCGTATAGTGACCTCTGTGCCTGCGTATAGTGACCTCTGTGCCTGCGTATAGTGACCTCTGTGTCTGCGTATAGTGATTTTTGTATTTGAGTATAGTGATCTATGTACCAGTGACACCAGGATACAGTCACACGTATAGCACAGATACAGGTCTCACGCTGACACCAGGATACAGTCACACGTATAGCACAGATACAGGTCTCACGCTGACACCAGGATACAGTCACACGTATAGCACAGATACAGGTCTCACGCTGACACCAGGATACAGTCACACGTATAGCACAGATACAGGTCTCACGCTGACACCAGGATACAGTCACACGTATAGCACAGATACAGGTCTCACGCTGACACCAGGATATAAGGTCTCGCGTTGACACCAGGATACAGTCACACGTATAGCACAGATACAGGTCTCACGCTGACACCAGGATACAGTCACACGTATAGCACAGATACAGGTCTCGCGCTGACACCAGGATACAGTCACACGTATAGCACAGATACAGGTCTCACGCTGACACCAGGATACAGTCACACGTATAGCACAGATACAGGTCTCACGCTGACACCAGGATACAGTCACACATATCGCACAGATACAGGTCTCACGCTGACACCAGGAAACAGTCACACGTATAGCACAGATACAGGTCTCACGCTGACACCAGGATACAGTCACACATATCGCACAGATACAGGTCTCACGCTGACACCAGGATACAGTCACACATATCGCACAGATACAGGTCTCACGCTGACACCAGGATACAGTCACACGTATAGCACAGATACACATCTCACGCTGACACCAGGATACAGTCACACGTATAGCACAGATACAGGTCACACGTATAGCACAGATACAGGTCTCACGCTGACACCAGGATACAGTCACACGTATAGCACAGATACACGTCTCACGCTGGCACCAGGATACAGTCACACGTATAGCACAGATACACGTCTCACGCTGACACCAGGATACAGTCACACGTATAGCACAGATACAGGTCTCACGCTGGCACCAGGATACAGTCACACGTATAGCACAGATACAGGTCTCACGCTGACACCAGGATACAGTCACACGTATAGCACAGATACAGGTCTCACGCTGACACCAGGATACAGTCACACATATCGCACAGATACAGGTCTCACGCTGACACCAGGATACAGTCACACGTATAGCACAGATACAGGTCTCACGCTGACACCAGGATACAGTCACACGTATAGCACAGATACAGGTCTCACGCTGACACCAGGATACAGTCACACGTATAGCACAGATACAGGTCTCACGCTGACACCAGGATACAGTCACATGTATAGCACAGATACAGGTCTCACGCTGACACCAGGATACAGTCACACGTATCGCACAGATACAGGTCTCACGCTGACACCAGGATACAGTAACACGTATCGCACAGATACAGGTCTCACGCTGACACCAGGATACAGTCACACGTATCGCACAGATACAGGTCTCACGCTGACACCAGGATACAGTCACACATATAGCACAGATACAGGTCTCACGCTGACACCAGGATACAGTCACACGTATAGCACAGATACAGGTCTCATGCTGACACCAGGATACAGTCACACGTATAGCACAGATACAGGTCTCACGCTGACACCAGGATACAGTCACACATATCGCACAGATACAGGTCTCACGCTGACACCAAGATACAGTCACACGTATAGCACAGATACAGGTATCACGCTGACACCAGGATAAAGTCACACGTATAGCACAGATACAGGTCTCACGCTGACACCAGGATACAGTCACACATATCGCACAGATACTGGTCTCACGCTGACACTAGGATACAGTCACACGTATAGCACAGATACAGGTCTCACACTGACACCAGGATACAGTCACACGTATAGCACAGATACAGGTCTCACGCTGACACCAGGATACAGTCACACGTATAGCACAGATACAGGTCTCATGCTGACACCAGGATACAGTCACACATATAGCACAGATACAGGTCTCACGCTGACACCAGGATACAGTCACACGTATAGCACAGATACAGGTCTCACGCTGACACCAGGATACAGTCACACGTATAGCACAGATACAGGTCTCACGCTGACACCAGGATACAGTCACACGTATAGCACAGATAAGGTCTCACGCTGACACCAGGATACAGTCACACGTATAGCACAGATACAGGTCTCACGCTGACACCAGGATACAGTCACACGTATAGCACAGATACAGGTCTCACGCTGACACCAGGATACAGTCACACGTATAGCACAGATACAGGTCTCACGCTGACACCAGGATACAGTCACACGTATAGCACAGATACAGGTCTCACGCTGACACCAGGATACAGTCACACGTATAGCACAGAAACAGGTCTCACGCTGACACCAGGATACAGTCACACGTATAGCACAGATACAGGTCTCACGCTGACACCAGGATACAGTCACACATATAGCACAGATACAGGTCTCACGCTGACACCAGGATACAGTCACACGTATAGCACAGATACAGGTCTCACGCTGACACCAGGATACAGTCACACGTATAGCACAGATACAGGTCTCACGCTGACACCAGGATACAGTCACATGTATAGCACAGATACAGGTCTCACACTGACACCAGGATACAGTCACACGTATAGCACAGATACAGGTCTCACGCTGACACCAGGATACAGTCACACGTATAGCACAGATACAGGTCTCACGCTGACACCAGGATATAGTCACACGTATAGCACAGATACAGGTCTCACGCTGACACCAGGATACAGTCACATGTATAGCACAGATACAGGTCTCACGCTGACACCAGGATACAGTCACACATATCGCACAGATACAGGTCTCACGCTGACACCAGGATACAGTCACACATATCGCACAGATACAGGTCTCACGCTGACACCAGGATACAGTCACACGTATAGCACAGATACAGGTCTCACGCTGACACCAGGATACAGTAACACGTATCGCACAGATACAGGTCTCACGCTGACACCAGGATACAGTAACACGTATCGCACAGATACAGGTCTCACGCTGACACCAGGATACAGTCACACATATAGCACAGATACAGGTCTCACGCTGACACCAGGATACAGTCACACGTATAGCACAGATACAGGTCTCATGCTGACACCAGGATACAGTCACACGTATAGCACAGACACAGGTCTCACGCTGACACCAGGATACAGTCACACGTATAGCACAGATACAGGTCTCACGCTGACCCCAGGATACAGTCACAAGTATATCACAGATACAAACATCACGCTGACACCAGGATACAGTCACACCTATAGCACAGATACAGGTCTCACGCTGACAACAGGATACAGTCACACGTATAGCACAGATACACGTATCACGCTGACACCAGGATACAGTCACACATATAGCACAGATACAGGTCTGACGCTGACACCAGGATACAGTCACACGTATAGCACAGATACAGGTCTCACGCTGACACCAGGATACAGTCACACGTATAGCACAGATACAGGTCTCACGCTGACACCAGGATACAGTCACATGTATAGCACAGATACAGGTCTCACACTGACACCAGGATACAGTCACACGTATAGCACAGATACAGGTCTCACGCTGACACCAGGATACAGTCACACGTATAGCACAGATACAGGTCTCACGCTGACACCAGGATATAGTCACACGTATAGCACAGATACAGGTCTCACGCTGACACCAGGATACAGTCACATGTATAGCACAGATACAGGTCTCACGCTGACACCAGGATACAGTCACACATATCGCACAGATACAGGTCTCACGCTGACACCAGGATACAGTCACACATATCGCACAGATACAGGTCTCACGCTGACACCAGGATACAGTCACACGTATAGCACAGATACAGGTCTCACGCTGACACCAGGATACAGTAACACGTATCGCACAGATACAGGTCTCACGCTGACACCAGGATACAGTAACACGTATCGCACAGATACAGGTCTCACGCTGACACCAGGATACAGTCACACATATAGCACAGATACAGGTCTCACGCTGACACCAGGATACAGTCACACGTATAGCACAGATACAGGTCTCATGCTGACACCAGGATACAGTCACACGTATAGCACAGACACAGGTCTCACGCTGACACCAGGATACAGTCACACGTATAGCACAGATACAGGTCTCACGCTGACCCCAGGATACAGTCACAAGTATATCACAGATACAAACATCACGCTGACACCAGGATACAGTCACACCTATAGCACAGATACAGGTCTCACGCTGACAACAGGATACAGTCACACGTATAGCACAGATACACGTATCACGCTGACACCAGGATACAGTCACACATATAGCACAGATACAGGTCTGACGCTGACACCAGGATACAGTCACACGTATAGCACAGATACAGGTCTCACGCTGACACCAGGATACAGTCACACGTATAGCACAGATACAGGTCTCACGCTGACACCAGGATACAGTCACACGTATAGCACAGATACAGGTCTCACGCTGACACCAGGATACAGTCACACGTATAGCACAGATACAGGTCTCACGCTGACACCAGGATACAGTCACACGTATCGCACAGATACAGGTCTCACGCTGACACCAGGATACAGTCACACGTATAGCACAGATACAGGTCTCACGCTGACACCAGGATACAGTCACACGTATAGCACAGATACAGGTCTCACGCTGACACCAGGATACAGTCACACGTATAGCACAGATACAGGTCTCACGCTGACACCAGGATACAGTCACATGTATAGCACAGATACAGGTCTCACGCTGACACCAGGATACAGTCACACATATCGCACAGATACAGGTCTCACGCTGACACCAGGATACAGTCACACGTATAGCACAGATACAGGTCTCACGCTGACACCAGGATACAGTCACACGTATAGCACAGATACAGGTCTCACGCTGACACCAGGGTACAGTCACACATATCGCACAGATACAGGTCTCACGCTGACACCAGGATACAGTCACACGTATAGCACAGATACAGGTCTCACGCTGACACCAGGATACAGTCACACATATCGCACACCACACAAGAGACCTCGGCTGGTTGGCTGCTGATTATCACACCCCTGTATTTGTTTCTGATTAATATGTGATCTCACCCTTCACCTGGGCTGGAGATAAGCAGTTTGTGCTGACAGGACTGAGGAATGATGAAGCTGCGGGTGCAGGGCAGAGATCAGAGTTTACTGGGCGCCCTCTGCCACACTCCTGCGCTAATTAACCCCTTAGTCACACTCCTGCGCTAATTAACCCCTTACCTGTGCTTTGGATTCTGCCCTGTACGGCTGGAAGCAGAGAATGCGTCATTGTGTGTGTGTGTATGTTTGTGTATATATATATATATATATACAGTATATGTGTGTATACAGTGTATGTGTGTGTATACAGTATATGTGTGTGTGTCTGTATACAGTATATGTGTGTGTGTGTGTGTCTGTACGTACGTGTGTGTTTATACAGTATATGTGCATGTGTTTGTGTGTATACAGTATATGTGCATGTGTTTGTGTGTGTATACAGTATATGTGCGTGTGGAGACTTAATAGAGAACACGAATGGCGCCAGAAGGCAACAAGCAGCAACCCCTTTGCACCAGTGGTACTCCCTTATACCAATATGAAACAGTGAACAAAAAAGAGTGAGTGCAATAGGGTGCGCTAAATGCGAAAAGCTGGTGAACAGATCTGCTTGACCTGTTGTATGTGATATTAGAGGTTAATACTTCCCTTTATATCACCTATAAGCATATACTTCTTAGGTCCGTTCCACATATGAAAAATAAATAAAAAATAAAAAGATGCATATAGTGTAGTATGTTTAAAATGAAACAGAATTTAATCATAAAACAAATACACAAAATTGCTAAAAACACTTGTTTTTTCCTCCCACAATGATGGGTAATAAAGGTGGAGGATTACCAGATGAGAGTGATCAATGGGCGTATAAGATGTAACCTTAGGGTAACTGGCTCCGGAACCGGGTTCCCTCGTCCACGTCCCAATCGTCTGGTCAGCCTTACACCTGCTGGTGGTTCAATGGATACTTCACTCTCCTGCTGCTACGCGTTTCGGGAATGTCCCTTCATCAGGCAGTGAGAGTGAAGTGAATGGGTTGCCTCTTTATACCCACAATCTGGATTACTTCCAGGTTAAAGGTCAACAACTTTAACCAATGTTTAACATATACCAAACACTAAAATTTTTTTTTCCTGTATAAACACACTTCATAATTAAAATTGCATAATAAATGGCAGAGCTGGAAATGTTCTAAAATAAGAATACAGAAGATCGTATAATGCTGACCGGAAGTGACGTCAGCGTGACCTCCGTTTTTTCTTGTGATCAATAATATATATATTAAGCCTCCCAGTTAAATACAATGAGATGGAGTCCAAGCTTGTACACACTGTATAATAGTGCTTGCTCATCAAAAGGTCTATAAACATCTGCAAAAAGTTCTATTTTGCGGACTGGTTGGAACGCATCTGGAGCGCAATGTGGCTTCCGGCAGCGTACTTCCGGTTCGGTGGAACGCATTTGGAACGCATCCGGTCTTTAGTAACGCACTTCCGGTTGCGGCAATCAGTCCTTGAAGGCGGAAAACTGTTTATAATGAAGATCTGAGACTCATATGTGACCGCTGAAGTCCATTAAATTCTATATAAGTTATACATTGGTTAATCTTCAAAAATTCAGAGATTTTGTTTTCCCTGTTGATGTTTCATATGTTTCGGTTCCATTTTGCTTGTGGGCTATCATGCCCATACTGCAGACTTAAATGAAATGACAGTTAAAATCTTTTCACATATAAATACTTAATGGTTAATACTTATGGAGAAAAAATAGAAAGGCAAAAGGGTGAAGGTTATCTTAGAATAAAAAGAGTGGGGATGAGAAAAGAATAGGAAATGAGGATTATATGAACCACTTTAGCTCAAAATCTGAATTGAGTCCATCCGGGATGAGGCTTTTAATCTTGTGGATCCATTTCATCAATGATGAAATGGATCCACAAGATTAAAAGCCTCATCCCGGATGGACTCAATTCAGATTTTGAGCTAAAGTGGTTCATATAATCCTCATTTCCTATTCTTTTCTCATCCCCACTCTTTTTATTCTAAGATAACCTTCACCCTTTTGCCTTTCTATTTTTTCTCCATAAGTATTAACCATTAAGTATTTATATGTGAAAAGATTTTAACTGTCATTTCATTTAAGTCTGCAGTATGGGCATGATAGCCCACAAGCAAAATGGAACCGAAACATATGAAACATCAACAGGGAAAACAAAATCTCTGAATTTTTGAAGATTAACCAATGTATAACTTATATAGAATTTAATGGACTTCAGCGGTCACATATGAGTCTCAGATCTTCATTATAAACAGTTTTCCGCCTTCAAGGACTGATTGCCGCAACCGGAAGTGCGTTACTAAAGACCGGATGCGTTCCAAATGCGTTCCACCGAACCGGAAGTACGCTGCCGGAAGCCACATTGCGCTCCAGATGCGTTCCAACCAGTCCGCAAAATAGAACTTTTTGCAGATGTTTATAGACCTTTTGATGAGCAAGCACTATTATACAGTGTGTACAAGCTTGGACTCCATCTCATTGTATTTAACTGGGAGGCTTAATATATATATTATTGATCACAAGAAAAAACGGAGGTCACGCTGACGTCACTTCCGGTCAGCATTATACGATCTTCTGTATTCTTATTTTAGAACATTTCCAGCTCTGCCATTTATTATGCAATTTTAATTATGAAGTGTGTTTATATGTGCGTGTGTCTGTGTGTACAGTATGTGTTTGTGTGTGTGTATACAGTATGTGTGTGTGTATACAGTGTGTGTGTGTATACAGTATATGTGTGTGTCTGTATACAGTATATGTGTGTGTCTGTGTACATGTGTGTGTTTATACAGTATATGTGCGTGTGTTTGTGTGTATACAGTATATACGTGTGTGTGTATACAGTATATGTGCATGTGTTTGTGTGTGTATACAGTATGTGTGCGTGTCTCTGTGTGTACAGTATGTGCGTGTGTGTGTATATACAGTATATGTGCATGTGTTTGTGTGTGTATACAGCATAGTTGCCTGCCCTCCCTCATTCTGCAGGAGACTCCCTGAAATAGCAGCAATCTCCCTGACTCCCTGAATAGACCAGCAATCTCCCTGATTGCACCTTACCCCCATTATGTAGCTGTTACATTCTTGGGGGGAACAATGAACCAGAGATATATCCATTCAAATGGGATCATCAGCGCCATTTCCCTGTATTGTTTATAAGGCACAATGATCCCTATGGCTACATACATTTTAAATAAGTTTATTCATGGCCACTTGCAGTATATGTGTATACAGTATACTAACTTTAGGTCTCATTTACGGTTGGATGTAAGCAATTTTCATGACACGCCTCTTAGATGTAGCGGTACATGTCCGCGCTGATAGGTGTTACTTTCACAATCTCCCTGAAATGTTTTTTCAAAAGTAGGCAAGTATGGTATACAGTATATGTATGTGTGTATACATTATGTGTGTGTATACAGTATATGTGCGTGTGTCTGTATGTATACAGTATGTGTGTTTGTGTATACAGCATGTGTGTGTGTGTGTATACAGTATATGTGTGTGTGTATACAGTATATGTGCATGTGTTTGTGCGTGTGTGTATACAGTATATGTGCGTGTGTGTATACAGTATATGTGTGTGTATACAGTATGTGTGTGTATACAGTATATATGTGCGTGTGTCTGAATGTATACAGTGTGTGTGTATAAAGTATATATGTGTGTATACAGTATATGTGCGTGTCTGTATGTATACAGTATGTGTGTGTATACAGTATATGCGTGTGTGTCTGTGTTCGTGTATACAGTATGTGTGTGTGTATACCGTATATGTGTGTGTATACAGTATATGTGCGTGTGTCTGTATGTATATAGTATGTGCGTATACAGTATATGCGTGTGTGTCTGTGTTTGTGTATACAGTATGTGTGTGTGTCTGTATACAGTATGTGTGTGTGTGTGTGTATACAGTATATGTGTGTGTATACATTATATGTGCGGGTCTGTGTGTATACAGTATATGTGTGTGTCGGATGGTCTTCAGGTTGCCGACTGTCGGGATCCCGGCGCACAGTATACCGGCCCCGGAATCCCGACAGCCGGCATATCGACAGATTTTCTCCCTCGTGGGGGTCCACGACCCCCCTGGAGGGAGAATAAATAGCGTGGCGTGCCACCGTGTCCGCAGCGTGGTCAGCGCAGCGAGCCCACAAGTGGCTCATATGCGCTCACTACGCTATCGGTATGCCGGCGGTCGGGCTCCCGACGCCGGTATGCTGGTCGCCAGGAGCCCAGCCGCCGCCATACCATACTAGACCCGTGTGTGTCTGTGTGTGAGAATCATACCGGAACACAGGATAGAAGGGGCACTGTGCAGTTATTCATATATACGGCATAAGGACAGATACTGAGAATCATACCGGAACACAGGATAGAAGTGGCACTGTGCAGTTATTCATATATATACGGCATAAGGACAGATACTGAGAATCATACCGGAACACAGGATAGAAGGGGCACTGTGCAGTTATTCATATATACGGCATAAGGACAGATACTGAGAATCATACCGGAACACAGGATAGAAGTGGCACTGTGCAGTTATTCATATATACGGCATAAGGACAGATACTGAGAATCATACCGGAACACAGGATAGAAGGGGCACTGTGCAGTTATTCATATATATGGCATAAGGACAGATACTGAGAATCATACCGGAACACAGGATAGAAGGGGCACTGTGCAGTTATTCATATATACGGCATAAGGACAGATACTGAGAATCATACCGGAACACAGGATAGAAGGGGCACTGTGCAGTTATTCATATATACGGCATAAGGATAGATACTGAGAATCATACCGGAACACAGGATAGAAGGGGCACTGTGCAGTTATTCATATATATGGCATAAGGACAGATACTGAGAATCATACCGGAACACAGATAGAAGGGGCACTGTGCAGTTATTCATATAAATGGCATAAGGACAGATACTGAGAATCATACCGGAACACAGATAGAAGGGGTACTGTGCAGTTATTCATATATACGGCATAAGGATAGATACTGAGAATCATACCGGAACACAGGATAGAAGGGGCACTGTGCAGTTACTCATATATACGGCATAAGGACAGATACTGAGAATCCTACCGGAACACAGATAGAAGTGGTACTGTGCAGCTATTCATATATACGGCATAAGGACAGATACTGAGAATCATACCGGAACACAGGATAGAAGGGGCACTGTGCAGTTATTTATATATACGGCATAAGGACAGATACTGAGAATCATACCGGAACACAAGATAGAAGGGGTACTGTGCAGTTATTCATATATACGGCATAAGGATAGATACTGAGAATCATACCGGAACACAGGATAGAAGGGGTACTGTGCAGTTATTCATATATACGGCATAAGGACAGATACTGAGAATCATACCGGAACACAGATAGAATGGGCACTGTGCAGTTATTCATATATACGGCATAAGGATAGATACTGAGAATCATACCGGAACACAGGATAGAAGGGGCACTGTGCAGTTATTCATATATACGGCATAAGGACAGATACTGAGAATCATACTGGTACACAGAATAGAAGTGGTACTGTGCAGTTATTCATATATACAGCATAAGGACAGATACTGAGAATCATACTGGAACACAGGATAGAAGGGGCACTGTGCAGTTATTCATATATACGGCATAAGGACAGATACTGAGAATCATACCGGTACACAGAATAGAAGTGGTACTGTGCAGTTATTCATATATACAGCATAAGGACAGATACTGAGAATCATACCGGAACACAGGATAGAAGGGGTACTGTGCAGTTATTCATATATACGGCATAAGGATAGATACTGAGAATCATACCAGAACACAGGATAGAAGGGGTACTGTGCAGTTATTCATATATACGGCATAAGGACAGATACTGAGAATCATACCGGAACACAGGATAGAAGGGGCACTGTGCAGTTATTCATATATACGGCATACGGACAGATACTGAGAATCATACTGGTACACAGAATAGAAGTGGTACTGTGCAGTTATTCATATATACGGCATAAGGACAGATACTGAGAATCATACCGGAACACAGGATAGAAGGGGCACTGTGCAGTTATTCATATATACGGCATAAGGACAGATACTGAGAATCATACTGGTACACAGAATAGAAGTGGTACTGTGCAGTTATTCATATATACGGCATAAGGACAGATACTGAGAATCATACTGAAACACAGGATAGAAGGGGCACTGTGCAGTTATTCATATATACGGCATAAGGACAGATACTGAGAATCATACCGGTACACAGAATAGAAGTGGTACTGTGCAGTTATTCATATATACGGCATAAGGACAGATACTGAGAATCTTACTGGAACACAGGATAGAAGGGGCACTGTGCAGTTATTCATATATATACGGCATAAGGACAGATACTGAGAATCATACCGGAACACAGATAGAAGTGGTACTGTGCAGCTATTCATATATACGGCATAAGGACAGATACTGAGAATCATACCGGAACACAGGATAGAAGGGGCACTGTGCAGTTATTTATATATACGGCATAAGGACAGATACTAAGAATCATACCGGAACACAGGATAGAAGTGGCACTGTGCAGCTATTCATATATACGGCATAAGGACAGATACTGAGAATCATACCGGAACACAGGATAGAAGGGGCACTGTGCAGTTATTCATATATACGGCATAAGGACAGATACTGAGAATCATACCGGAACACAGATAGAAGGGGCACTGTGCAGTTATTCATATATATGGCATAAGGATAGATACTGAGAATCATACCGGAACACAGATAGAAGGGGCACTGTGCAGTTGTTCATATATAAGGACAGATACTGAGAATCATACCGGAACACAGGATAGAAGGGGCACTGTGCAGTTATTCATATATACGGCATAAGGACAGATACTGAGAATCATACCGGAACACAGATAGAAGGGGCACTGTGCAGTTATTCATATATACGGCATTAGGACAGATACTGAGAATTATACCGGAACACAGGATAGAAGGGGCACTGTGCAGTTACTCATATATACGGCATAAGGACAGATACTGAGAATCATACCGGAACACAGGATAGAAGGGGCACTGTGCAGTTATTCATATATACGGCATAAGGACAGATACTGAGTATCATACTGGAACACAGGATAGAAGGGGCACTGTGCAGTTATTCATATATACGGCATAAGGACAGATATTGAGAATCATACCGGAACACAGATAGAAGTGGTACTGTGCAGCTATTCATATATACGGCATAAGGACAGATACTGAGAATCATACCGGAACACAGGATAGAAGGGGCACTGTGCAGTTATTTATATATACGCGGCATAAGGACAGATACTGAGAATCATACCGGAACACAGGATAGCAGTGGCACTGTGCAGTTATTCATATATACGGCATAAGGACAGATACTGAGAATCATACCGGAACACAGGATAGAAGGGGCACTGTGCAGTTATTCATATATACGGCATAAGGACAGATACTGAGAATCATACCGGAACACAGATAGAAGGGGCACTGTGCAGTTATTCATATATACGGCATAAGGATAGATACTGAGAATCATACCGGAACACAGGATAGAAGGGGTACTGTGCAGTTATTCATATATACGGCATAAGGACAGATACTGAGAATCATACCGGAACACAGATAGAAGGGGCACTGTGCAGTTATTCATATATACGGCATAAGGATAGATACTGAGAATCATACCGGAACACAGATAGAAGGGGCACTGTGCAGTTATTCATTTATACGGCATAAGGACAGATACTTAGAATCATACCGGAACACAGATAGAAGGGGCTCTGTGCAGTTATTCATATATACGGCATAAGGATAGATACTGAGAATCATACCGGAACACAGATAGAAGGGGCACTGTGCAGTTATTCATATATACGGCATAAGGATAGATACTGAGAATCATACCGGAACACAGGATAGAAGGGGTACTGTGCAGTTATTCATATATACGGCATAAGGACAGATACTGAGAATCATACCGGAACACAGATAGAAGGGGTACTGTGCAGATATTCATATATACGGCATAAGGATAGATACTGAGAATCATACCGGAACACAGATAGAAGGGGCACTGTGCAGTTATTCATATATACGGCATAAGGACAGATACTGAGAATCATACCGGAACACAGGATAGAAGGGGCACTGTGCAGTTATTCATATATACGGCATAAGGACAGATACTGAGAATCATACCGGAACACAGGATAGAAGGGGCACTGTGCAGTTATTCATATATACGGCATAAGGACAGATACTAAGAATCATACCGGAACACAGGATAGAAGGGGCACTGTGCAGTTATTCATATATACGGCATAAGGACAGATACTGAGAATCATACCGGAACACAGATAGAAGGGGCACTGTGCAGTTATTCATATATACGGCATAAGGACAGATACTGAGAATTATACCGGAACACAGGATAGAAGGGGCACTGTGCAGTTACTCATATATACGGCATAAGGACAGATACTGAGAATCATACCGGAACACAGGATAGAAGGGGCACTGTGCAGTTATTCATATATACGGCATAAGGACAGATTCTGAGAATCATACCGGAACACAGGATAGAAGGGGCACTGTGCAGTTATTCATATATACGGCATAAGGACAGATACTGAGAATCATACCGGAACACAGGATAGAAGGGGCACTGTGCAGTTATTCATATATACGGCATAAGGACAGATACTGAGAATCATACTGGAACACAGGATAGAAGGGGCACTGTGCAGTTATTCATATATACGGCATAAGGACAGATACTGAGAATCATACCGGAACACAGATAGAAGGGGCACTGTGCAGTTATTCATATATACGGCATAAGGACAGATACTGAGAATCATACCGGAACACAGGATAGAAGGGGTACTGTGCAGTTATTCATATATACGGCATAAGGACAGATACTGAGAATCATACCGGAACACAGGATAGAAGGGGCACTGTGCAGTTATTCATATATACGGCATAAGGACAGATACTGAGAATCATACCGGAACACAGATAGAAGGGGCACTGTGCAGTTACTCATATATACGGCATAAGGACAGATACTGAGAATCATACCGGAACACAGGATAGAAGGGGCACTGTGCAGTTATTTATATATACGGCATAAGGACAGATACTGAGAATCATACCGGAACACAGGATAGCAGTGGCACTGTGCAGTTATTCATATATACGGCATAAGGACAGATACTGAGAATCATACCGGAACACAGGATAGAAGGGGCACTGTGCAGTTATTCATATATACGGCATAAGGACAGATACTGAGAATCATACCGGAACACAGATAGAAGGGGCACTGTGCAGTTATTCATATATACGGCATAAGGATAGATACTGAGAATCATACCGGAACACAGATAGAAGGGGCACTGTGCAGTTATTCATATATACGGCATAAGGACAGATACTGAGAATCATACCGGAACACAGGATAGAAGGGGTACTGTGCAGTTATTCATATATACGGCATAAGGACAGATACTGAGAATCATACCGGAACACAGATAGAAGGGGTACTGTGCAGTTATTCATATATACGGCATAAGGATAGATACTGAGAATCATACCGGAACACAGGATAGAAGGGGCACTGTGCAGTTATTCATATATACGGCATAAGGACAGATACTTAGAATCATACCGGAACACAGATAGAAGGGGCACTGTGCAGTTATTCATATATACGGCATAAGGATAGATACTGAGAATCATACCGGAACACAGATAGAAGGGGCACTGTGCAGTTATTCATATATACGGCATAAGGATAGATACTGAGAATCATACCGGAACACAGGATAGAAGGGGTACTGTGCAGTTATTCATATATACGGCATAAGGACAGATACTGAGAATCATACCGGAACACAGATAGAAGGGGTACTGTGCAGATATTCATATATACGGCATAAGGATAGATACTGAGAATCATACCGGAACACAGATAGAAGGGGCACTGTGCAGTTATTCATATATACGGCATAAGGACAGATACTGAGAATCATACCGGAACACAGGATAGAAGGGGCACTGTGCAGTTATTCATATATACGGCATAAGGACAGATACTGAGAATCATACCGGAACACAGGATAGAAGGGGCACTGTGCAGTTATTCATATATACGGCATAAGGACAGATACTAAGAATCATACCGGAACACAGGATAGAAGGGGCACTTTGCAGTTATTCATATATACGGCATAAGGACAGATACTGAGAATCATACCGGAACACAGATAGAAGGGGCACTGTGCAGTTATTCATATATACGGCATAAGGACAGATACTGAGAATTATACCGGAACACAGGATAGAAGGGGCACTGTGCAGTTACTCATATATACGGCATAAGGACAGATACTGAGAATCATACCGGAACACAGGATAGAAGGGGCACTGTGCAGTTATTCATATATACGGCATAAGGACAGATACTGAGAATCATACCGGAACACAGGATAGAAGGGGCACTGTGCAGTTATTCATATATACGGCATAAGGACAGATACTGAGAATCATACCGGAACACAGGATAGAAGGGGCACTGTGCAGTTATTCATATATACGGCATAAGGACAGATACTGAGAATCATACCGGAACACAGATAGAAGGGGCACTGTGCAGTTATTCATATATACGGCATAAGGATAGATACTGAGAATCATACCGGAACACCGATAGAAGGGGCACTGTGCAGTTATTCATATATACGGCATAAGGATAGATACTGAGAATCATACCGGAACACAGATAGAAGGGGCACTGTGCAGTTATTCATATATACGGCATAAGGACAGATACTGAGAATCATACCGGAACACAGGATAGAAGGGGTACTGTGCAGTTATTCATATATACGGCATAAGGACAGATACTGAGAATCATACCGGAACACAGATAGAAGGGGTACTGTGCAGTTATTCATATATACGGCATAAGGATAGATACTGAGAATCATACCGGAACACAGGATAGAAGGGGCACTGTGCAGTTATTCATATATACGGCATAAGGACAGATACTGAGAATCATACCGGAACACAGGATAGAAGGGGCACTGTGCAGTTATTCATATATACGGCATAAGGACAGATACTGAGAATCATACCGGAACACAGAGAGAAGGGGCACTGTGCAGTTATTCATATATACGGCATAAGGATAGATACTGAGAATCATACCGGAACACAGATAGAAGGGGCACTGTGCGGTTATTCATATATACGGCATAAGGACAGATACTGAGAATCATACCGGAACACAGGATAGAAGGGGTACTGTGCAGTTATTCATATATATGGCATAAGGACAGATACTGAGAATCATACCGGAACACAGGATAGAAGGGGCACTGTGCAGTTATTCATATATACGGCATAAGGACAGATACTGAGAATCATACCGGAACACAGATAGAAGGGGCACTGTGCAGTTATTCATATATACGGCATAAGGATAGATACTGAGAATCATACCGGAACACAGATAGAAGGGGCACTGTGCGGTTATTCATATATACGGCATAAGGACAGATACTGAGAATCATACCGGAACACAGGATAGAAGGGGTACTGTGCAGTTATTCATATATACGGCATAAGGACAGATACTGAGAATCATACCGGAACACAGATAGAAGGGGTACTGTGCAGTTATTCATATATACGGCATAAGGATAGATACTGAGAATCATACCGGAACACAGATAGAAGGGGCACTGTGCAGTTATTCATATATACGGCATAAGGACAGATACTGAGAATCATACCGGAACACAGGATAGAAGGGGCACTGTGCAGTTATTCATATATACGGCATAAGGACAGATACTGAGAATCATACCGGAACACAGGATAGAAGGGGCACTGTGCAGTTATTCATATATACGGCATAAGGACAGATACTGAGAATCATACTGGTACACAGGATAGAAGTGGTACTGTGCAGTTATTCATATATACGGCATAAGGACAGATACTGAGAATCATACTGGAACACAGGATAGAAGGGGCACTGTGCAGTTATTCATATATACGGCATAATGACAGATACTGAGAATCATACTGGTACACAGAATAGAAGTGGTACTGTGCAGTTATTCATATATACGGCATAAGGACAGATACTGAGAATCATACCGGAACACAGATAGAAGGGGCACTGTGCAGTTATTCATATATACGGCATAAGGATAGATACTGAGAATCATACCGGAACACAGGATAGAAGGGGCACTGTGCAGTTATTCATATATACGGCATAAGGACAGATACTGAGAATCCTACTGGTACACAGAATAGAAGTGGTACTGTGCAGTTATTCATATATACGGCATAAGGACAGATACTGAGAATCATACTGAAACACAGGATAGAAGGGGCACTCTGCAGTTATTCATATATACGGCATATGGACAGATACTGAGAATCATACCGGTACACAGAATAGAAGTGGTACTGTGCAGTTATTCATATATACGGCATAAGGACAGATACTGAGAATCATACTGGAACACAGGATAGAAGGGGCACTGTGCAGTTATTCATATATATATACGACATAAGGACAGATACTGAGAATCATACCGGAACACAGATAGAAGTGGTACTGTGCAGCTATTCATATATACGGCATAAGGACAGATACTGAGAATCATACCGGAACACAGGATAGAAGGGGCACTGTGCAGTTATTTATATATACGGCATAAGGACAGATACTAAGAATCATACCGGAACACAGGATAGAAGTGGCACTGTGCAGCTATTCATATATACGGCATAAGGACAGATACTGAGAATCATACCGGAACACAGGATAGAAGGGGCACTGTGCAGTTATTCATATATACGGCATAAGGACAGATACTGAGAATCATACCGGAACACAGATAGAAGGGGCACTGTGCAGTTATTCATATATATGGCATAAGGATAGATACTGAGAATCATACCGGAACACAGATAGAAGGGGCACTGTGCAGTTATTCATATATAAGGACAGATACTGAGAATCATACCGGAACACAGGATAGAAGGGGCACTGTGCAGTTATTCATATATACGGCATAAGGACAGATACTGAGAATCATACTGGAACACAGATAGAAGGGGCACTGTGCAGTTATTCATATATACGGCATTAGGACAGATACTGAGAATTATACCGGAACACAGGATAGAAGGGGCACTGTGCAGTTATTCATATATACGGCATAAGGACAGATACTGAGAATCATACCAGAACACAGGATAGAAGGGGCACTGTGCAGTTATTCATATATACGGCATAAGGACAGATACTGAGAATCATACCGGAACACAGGATAGAAGGGGCACTGTGCAGTTATTCATATATACGGCATAAGGACATATACTGAGTATCATACTGGAACACAGGATAGAAGGGGCACTGTGCAGTTATTCATATATACGGCATAAGGACAGATACTGAGAATCATACCGGAACACAGATAGAAGTGGTACTGTGCAGCTATTCATATATACGGCATAAGGACAGATACTGAGAATCATACCGGAACACAGGATAGAAGGGGCACTGTGCAGTTATTTATATATACGGCATAAGGACAGATACTGAGAATCATACCGGAACACAGGATAGCAGTGGCACTGTGCAGTTATTCATATATACGGCATAAGGACAGATACTGAGAATCATACCGGAACACAGATAGAAGGGGCACTGTGCAGTTATTCATATATACGGCATAAGGATAGATACTGAGAATCATACCGGAACACAGATAGAAGGGGCACTGTGCAGTTATTCATATATACGGCATAAGGACAGATACTGAGAATCATACCGGAACACAGGATAGAAGGGGTACTGTGCAGTTATTCATATATACGGCATAAGGACAGATACTGAGAATCATACCGGAACACAGATAGAAGGGGTACTGTGCAGTTATTCATATATACGGCATAAGGATAGATACTGAGAATCATACCGGAACACAGGATAGAAGGGGCACTGTGCAGTTATTCATATATACGGCATAAGGACAGATACTGAGAATCATACCGGAACACAGATAGAAGGGGCACTGTGCAGTTATTCATATATACGGCATAAGGATAGATACTGAGAATCATACCGGAACACAGATAGAAGGGGCACTGTGCAGTTATTCATATATACGGCATAAGGATAGATACTGAGAATCATACCGGAACACAGGATAGAAGGGGTACTGTGCAGTTATTCATATATACGGCATAAGGACAGATACTGAGAATCATACCGGAACACAGATAGAAGGGGTACTGTGCAGATATTCATATATACGGCATAAGGATAGATACTGAGAATCATACCGGAACACAGATAGAAGGGGCACTGTGCAGTTATTCATATATACGGCATAAGGACAGATACTGAGAATTATACCGGAACACAGGATAGAAGGGGCACTGTGCAGTTACTCATATATACGGCATAAGGACAGATACTGAGAATCATACCGGAACACAGGATAGAAGGGGCACTGTGCAGTTATTCATATATACGGCATAAGGACAGATACTGAGAATCATACCGGAACACAGGATAGAAGGGGTACTGTGCAGTTATTCATATATACGGCATAAGGACAGATACTGAGAATCATACCGGAACACAGATAGAAGGGGCACTGTGCAGTTATTCATATATACGGCATAAGGATAGATACTGAGAATCATACCGGAACACCGATAGAAGGGGCACTGTGCAGTTATTCATATATACGGCATAAGGACAGATACTGAGAATCATACCGGAACACAGGATAGAAGGGGTACTGTGCAGTTATTCATATATACGGCATATGGACAGATACTGAGAATCAT
Organism: Pseudophryne corroboree; assembly: GCF_028390025.1. Lineage (NCBI taxonomy): Eukaryota > Metazoa > Chordata > Amphibia > Anura > Myobatrachidae > Pseudophryne > Pseudophryne corroboree. Next base: position 202,275 of record NW_026970536.1, read on the forward strand.
ACCGGAACACAGGATAGAAGGGGCACTGTGCAGTTATTCATATATACGGCATAAGGACAGATACTGAGAATCATACCGGAACACAGATAGAAGGGGCACTGTGCAGTTATTCATATATACGGCATAAGGACAGATACTGAGAATCATACCGGAACACAGATAGAAGGGGCACTGTGCAGTTATTCATATATACGGCATAAGGATAGATACTGAGAATCATACCGAAACACAGGATAGAAGGGGCACTGTGCAGTTATTCATATATACGGCATAAGGACAGATACTGAGAATCATACCGGAACACAGGATAGAAGGGGTACTGTGCAGTTATTCATATATACGGCCCGGAACACAGATAGAAGGGGTACTGTGCAGTTATTCATATATACGGCATAAGGATAGATACTGAGAATCATACCGGAACACAGATAGAAGGGGCACTGTGCAGTTATTCATATATACGGCATAAGGACAGATACTGAGAATCATACCGGAACACAGGATAGAAGGGGCACTGTGCAGTTATTCATATATACGGCATAAGGACAGATACTGAGAATCATACCGGAACACAGGATAGAAGGGGCACTGTGCAGTTATTCATATATACAGCATAAGGACAGATACTGAGAATCATACCGGAACACAGATAGAAGGGGCACTGTGCAGTTATTCATATATACGGCATAAGGACAGATACTGAGAATCATACCGGAACACAGATAGAAGGGGCACTGTGCAGTTATTCATATATACGGCATAAGGATAGATACTGAGAATCATACCGGAACACAGATAGAAGGGGCACTGTGCAGTTATTCATATATACGGCATAAGGACAGATACTGAGAATCATACCGGAACACAGGATAGAAGGGGTACTGTGCAGTTATTCATATATACGGCATAAGGACAGATACTGAGAATCATACCGGAACACAGATAGAAGGGGTACTGTGCAGTTATTCATATATACGGCATAAGGACAGATACTGAGAATCATACCGGAACACAGGATAGAAGGGGCACTGTGCAGTTATTCATATATACGGCATAAGGACAGATACTGAGAATCATACCGGAACACAGATAGAAGGGGCACTGTGCAGTTATTCATATATACGGCATAAGGACAGATACTGAGAATCATACCGGAACACAGAGAGAAGGGGCACTGTGCAGTTATTCATATATACGGCATAAGGATAGATACTGAGAATCATACCGGAACACAGGATAGAAGGGGTACTGTGCAGTTATTCATATATACGGCATAAGGACAGATACTGAGAATCATACCGGAACACAGGATAGAAGGGGCACTGTGCAGTTATTCATATATACGGCATAAGGACAGATACTGAGAATCATACCGGAACACAGATAGAAGGGGCACTGTGCAGTTATTCATATATACGGCATAAGGATAGATACTGAGAATCATACCGGAACACAGATAGAAGGGGCACTGTGCGGTTATTCATATATACAGCATAAGGACAGATACTGAGAATCATAGCGGAACACAGGATAGAAGGGGTACTGTGCAGTTATTCATATATACGGCATAAGGACAGATACTGAGAATCATACCGGAACACAGATAGAAGGGGTACTGTGCAGTTATTCATATATACGGCATAAGGATAGATACTGAGAATCATACCGGAACACAGATAGAAGGGGCACTGTGCAGTTATTCATATATACGGCATAAGGATAGATACTGAGAATCATACCGGAACACAGGATAGAAGGGGCACTGTGCAGTTATTCATATATACGGCATAAGGACAGATACTGAGAATCATACCGGAACACAGGATAGAAGGGGCACTGTGCAGTTATTCATATATACGGCATAAGGACAGATACTGAGAATCATACCGGAACACAGGATAGAAGGGGCACTGTGCAGTTATTCATATATACGGCATAAGGACAGATACTGAGAATCATACCGGAACACAGGATAGAAGGGGCACTGTGCAGTTATTCATATATACGGCATAAGGACAGATACTGAGAATCATACCGGAACACAGGATAGAAGGGGCACTGTGCAGTTATTCATATATACGGCATAAGGACAGATACTGAGAATCATACCGGAACACAGATAGAAGGGGCACTGTGCAGTTATTCATATATACGGCATAAGGACAGATACTGAGAATTATACCGGAACACAGGATAGAAGGGGCACTGTGCAGTTACTCATATATACGGCATAAGGACAGATACTGAGAATCATACTGGAACACAGGATAGAAGGGGCACTGTGCAGTTATTCATATATACGGCATAAGGACAGATACTGAGAATCATACCGGAACACAGGATAGAAGGGGCACTGTGCAGTTATTCATATATACGGCATAAGGACAGATACTGAGAATCATACCGGAACACAGATAGAAGGGGCACTGTGCAGTTATTCATATATACGGCATAAGGACAGATACTGAGAATTATACCGGAACACAGGATAGAAGGGGCACTGTGCAGTTACTCATATATACGGCATAAGGACAGATACTGAGAATCATACTGGAACACAGGATAGAAGGGGCACTGTGCAGTTATTCATATATACGGCATAAGGACAGATACTGAGAATCATACTGGAACACAGGATAGAAGTGGCACGGTGCAGTTATTTATATATACGGCATAAGGACAGATACTGAGAATTATACCGGAACACAGGATAGAAGGGGCACTGTGCAGTTACTCATATATACGGCATAAGGACAGATACTGAGAATTATACCGGAACACAGGATAGAAGGGGCACTGTGCAGTTACTCATATATACGGCATAAGGACAGATACTGAGAATCATACTGGAACACAGGATAGAAGGAGCACTGTGCAGTTATTTATATATACAGCATAAGGACAGATACTGAGAATCACAACCAGAACACAGAAGAGATGTGGTACTGTGCAGTTATGTATATATACAGCATAATGACAGATACCGAGAATCGCACCCAGATCACAGAAGTAGTACTGTGCATTTAGTGTGGAAAAGTCAGTGCTTTGTGGTAAGGTAAAATATATAACACTGCCCCATATTGATGAGTGATATCTTGGTTTTCAGGGCGTAAAGAAGCCGTTTACAGAGGTGATTAAAGCTAATATTGGAGATGCCCACGCCATGGGCCAGAAGCCAATCACCTTCCTGAGACAGGTGAGTCTGCAGTACACACAAGACCCTCCGGGGGCAGGCTTTCTCATTGCTCATTAAGGGGACATGTTCTTTCCTCCTGATCTGCTTCTGCCCAGTACAAGGTGAAAGCTGCTGCCACCTAGTGGTGGAGAGAAGACACGTCATTCCAATCACAGGGCTCAGACAGGTAGACAGTGCCTCCCACCTCACTGCATGTATTCAGAGACCCACACTCTATACTACCAGGGACAGATGGTGGGAAGGCATAGATAGAGCCCCCTATATAGTGCTCAGTGATCTCAGCACATCACCCTCCTTTCTATCCCCTATGGAGGTCTGACCCTCTCTTTCTGTCACCCCTGCATCTGTAACCCCTCCATGTGTGTACCATTCTCTGTAGCTGGGGTCTGTGTGACTGGTAACCTCAGTCCTGATTTATCCCCAGGTCACTGCCATCTGTCTGTACCCTGAGCTTCTGAATGACAACAAGTTTCCAGATGACGTGAAGCAGAAGGCATTGCGTATCCTGCAGGCATGCGGGGGCAATAGCATCGGTGAGTGGGGGGCACACAGGGGTCCCGGGGCCACAGCACCCTCCTATACTGTGTGTGAGTGCTCATTGTGTATACTGAAGGTCACACAGAGTCTTTATGTACAGTAGTGTTTATTCCTTGCACTATCCTAGGTGTGACGTTCACAAGACATTAGTACATACCTTACTGTAGCTCTACGCCCTATAACTGGTCACCCCGTATACCTCCAGCGTCTCCCCGTATACTGACACAGTGTATCACCTGTTACCTCCAGCCTCACCCCGTATGCTGACAGTGTTTCACCTGTTACTTCCAGAGTCACCCTGTATACTGACAGTGTATCACCTGTTACCTCCAGCGTCACCCCGTATACTGACACAGTGTATCACCTGTTACCTCCAGCATCACCCCGTATACTGACACAGTGCATCACCTGTTACCTCCAGCGTCACCCCGTATACTGACACAGTGCATCACCTGTTACCTCCAGCGTCACCCCGTATACTGACAGTGTATCACCTGTTACCTCCAGCGTCACCCTGTATACTGACACAGTGTATCACCTGTTACCTCCAGCGTCACCCTGTATACTGACAGTGTATCACCTGTTACCTCCAGCGTCACCCCATATACTGACACAGTGTATCACCTGTTACCTCCAGAGTCACCCTGTATACTGACACAGTGTATCACCTGTTACCTCCAGCGTCACCCCATATACTGACACAGTGTATCACCTGTTACCTCCAGCGTCATCCTGTATACTGACACAGTGTATCACCTGTTACCTCCAGCCTCACCCTGTATACTGACACAGTGTATCACCTGTTACCTCCAGCGTCACCCCGTATACTGACACAGTGTATCACCTGTTACCTCCAGCGTCACCCTGTATACTGACAGTGTATAACCTGTTACCTCCAGCGTCATCCTGTATACTGACACAGTGTATCACCTGTTACCTTCAGCGTCACCCCGTATACTGACACAGTGTATCACCTGTTACCTCCAGCGTCACCCCGTATACTGACACAGTGTATCACCTGTTACCTCCAGCGTCACCCCGTATACTGACTGTGTATCACCTGTTACCTCCAGCGTCACCCTGTATACTGACAGTGTATCACCTGTTACCTCCAGCGTCATCCTGTATACTGACACAGTGTATAACCTGTTGCCTCCAGCGTCACCCCGTATACTGACACAGTGTATCACCTGTTACCTCCAGCGTCACCCCGTATACTGACAGTGTATCACCTGTTACCTCCAGCGTCTACCCGTATACTGACACAGTGTATCACCTGTTACCTCCAGCATCACCCCGTATACTGACAGTGTATCACTCTTACCTACAGCGTCACCCCGTATACTGACACAGTGTATCACCTGTTACCTCCAGCGTCACCCCCTGTACTGACAGTGTATGACCTGTTACCTCCAGCCTCACCCTGTATACTGACAGTGTATCACCTGTTACCTCCAGCGTCACCCCGTATACTGACACAGTGTATCACCTGTTACCTCCAGCATCACCCCGTATGCTGACACAGTGCATCACCTGTTACCTCCAGCGTCACCCCGTATACTGACACAGTGTATCACCTGTTACCTCCAGCGTCACCCTGTATACTGACACAGTGTATCACCTGTTACCTCCAGCGTCTCCCCGTATACCAACACAGCGTATCACCTGATACCTCCAGCCTCACCCTGTATACTGACACAGTGTATCACCTGTTACCTCCAGCGTCACCCCGTATACTGACAGTGTATCACCAGTTACCTCCAGCATTACCCCGTATAGTGACACAGTGTATAACCTGTAACCTCCAGCATCACCCCGTATACTGACACAGTGTATCACCTGTTACCTCCAGCATCACCCCGTATACTGACACAGTGTATCACCTGTTACCTCCAGCGTCACCCCGTATACTGACACAGTGTATCACCTATTACCTCCAGCGTCACCCCGTATACTGACAGTGTATCACCTGTTACCTCCAGCGTCTCCCCGTATACTGACCGTGTATCACCTGTTACCTCCAGCGTCACCCCGTATACTGACAGTGTATCACCTGTTACCTCCAGCGTCTCCCCGTATACTGGCACAGTGTATCACCTGTTACCTCCAGCATCACCCCGTATACTGACACAGTGTATCACCTGTTACCTCCAGCGTCACCCCCTGTACTGACAGTGTATCACCTGTTACCTCCAGCGTCACCCCGTATACTGACACAGTGTATCACCTGTTACCTCCAGCATCACCCCGTATACTGACACAGTGTATCACCTGTTACCTCCAGCGTCACCCTGTATACTGACACAGTGTATCACCTGTTACCTCCAGCGTCACCCTGTATACTGACACAGTGTATCACCTGTTACCTCCAGCGTCACCCTGTATACTGACAGTGTATCACTTGTTACCTCCAGCGTCACCCCATATACTGACACAGTGTATCACCTGTTACCTCCAGAGTCACCCTGTATACTGACACAGTGTATCACCTGTTACCTCCAGCGTCACCCCATATACTGACACAGTGTATCACCTGTTACCTCCAGCGTCATCCTGTATACTGACAGTGTATCACCTGTTACCTCCAGCCTCACCCTGTATACTGACACAGTGTATCACCTGTTACCTCCAGCGTCACCCCGTATACTGACACAGTGTATCACCTGTTACCGCCAGCGTCACCCCGTATACTGACACTGTGTATCACCTGTTACCTCCAGCGTCACCCCATATACTGACACAGTGTATCACCTGTTACCTCCAGCGTCATCCTGTATACTGACACAGTGTATAACCTGTTACCTCCAGCGTCATCCCGTATACTGACACAGTGTATCACCTGTTACCTTCAGCGTCACCCCGTATACTGACACTGTGTATCACCTGTTACCTCCAGCGTCACCCTGTATACTGACAGTGTATAACCTGTTACCTCCAGCGTCATCCTGTATACTGACACAGTGTATAACCTGGTGCCTCCAGCGTCACCCTGTATACTGACACTGTATATCACCTGTTACCTCCAGCGTCTCCCCGTATACCAACACAGTGTATCACCTGATACCTCCAGCCTCACCCTGTATACCGACACAGTGTATCACCTGTTACCTCCAGCGTCACCCCGTATACTGACAGTGTATCACCAGTTACCTCCAGCATTACCCCGTATAGTGACACAGTGTATAACCTGTAACCTCCAGCATCACCCCGTATACTGACACAGTGTATCACCTGTTACCTCCAGCATCACCTCGTATACTGACACAGTGTATCACCTGTTACCTCCAGCGTCACCCCGTATACTGACAGTGTATCACCTATTACCTCCAGCGTCACCCCGTATACTGACACAGTGTATCACCTGTTACCTCCAGCGTCTCCCCGTATACTGACACAGTGTATCACCTGTTACCTCCAGCGTCACCCCGTATACTGACAGTGTATCACCTGTTACCTCCAGCGTCTCCCCGTATACTGACACAGTGTATCACCTGTTACCTCCAGCATCACCCCGTATACTGACAGTGTATCACCAGTTACCTCCAGCATTACCCCGTATAGTGACACAGTGTATAACCTGTAACCTCCAGCATCACCCCGTATACTGACACAGTGTATCACCTGTTACCTCCAGCATCACCCCGTATACTGACACAGTGTATCACCTGTTACCTCCAGCGTCACCCCGTATACTGACACAGTGTATCACCTGTTACCTCCAGCGTCACCCCGTATACTGACACAGTGTATCACCTGTTACCTCCAGCGTCACCCCGTATACTGACACAGTGTATCACCTATTACCTCCAGCGTCACCCCGTATACTGACACAGTGTATCACCTGTTACCTCCAGCGTCACCCCGTATACTGACACAGTGTATCACCTGTTACCTCCAGCGTCTCCCCGTATACTGACACAGTGTATCACCTGTTACCTCCAGCGTCACCCCGTATACTGACAGTGTATCACCTGTTACCTCCAGCGTCTCCCCGTATACTGACACAGTGTATCACCTGTTACCTCCAGCGTCACCCCGTATACTGACAGTGTATCACCTGTTACCTCCAGCGTCACCCCGTATACTGACACAGTGTATCACCTGTTATCTCCAGCGTCTCCCCGTATACTGACACAGTGTATCACCTGTTACCTCCAGCATCACCCCGTATACTGACAGTGTATCACCTGTTACCTCCAGCGTCACCCCGTATACTGACAGTGTATCACCTGTTACTTCCAGCGTCACCCCGTATACTGACACAGTGTATCACCTGTTACCTCCAGCGTCACCCCGTATACTGACAGTGTATCACCTGTTACCTCCAGCGTCACCCCGTATACTGACAGTGTATCACCTGTTACCTCCAGCGTCACCCCGTATACTGACACAGTGTATCACCTGTTACCTCCAGCGTCACCCCGTATACTGACAGTGTATCACTCTTACCTCCAGCGTCACCCCGTATACTGACACAGTGTATCACCTGTTACCTCCAGCGTCACCCCGTATACTGACACAGTGTATCACCTGTTACCTTCAGCGTCACCCCGTATACTGACACAGTGCATCACCTGTTACCTCCAGCGTCACCCCGTATACTGACACAGTGCATCACCTGTTACCTCCAGCGTCACCCTGTATACTGACACAGTGTATCACCTGTTACCTCCAGCGTCACCCCGTATACTGACACAGTGTATCACCTGTTACCTCCAGCATCACCCCGTATGCTGACACAGTGCATCACCTGTTACCTCCAGCGTCACCCCGTATACTGACACAGTGTATCACCTGTTACCTCCAGCGTCACCCTGTATACTGACACAGTGTATCACCTGTTACCTCCAGCGTCTCCCCGTATACCAACACAGCGTATCACCTGATACCTCCAGCCTCACCCTGTATACTGACACAGTGTATCACCTGTTACCTCCAGCGTCACCCCGTATACTGACAGTGTATCACCAGTTACCTCCAGCATTACCCCGTATAGTGACACAGTGTATAACCTGTAACCTCCAGCATCACCCCGTATACTGACACAGTGTATCACCTGTTACCTCCAGCATCACCCCGTATACTGACACAGTGTATCACCTGTTACCTCCAGCGTCACCCCGTATACTGACACAGTGTATCACCTATTACCTCCAGCGTCACCCCGTATACTGACAGTGTATCACCTGTTACCTCCAGCGTCTCCCCGTATACTGACAGTGTATCACCTGTTACCTCCAGCGTCACCCCGTATACTGACAGTGTATCACCTGTTACCTCCAGCGTCTCCCCGTATACTGGCACAGTGTATCACCTGTTACCTCCAGCATCACCCCGTATACTGACACAGTGTATCACCTGTTACCTCCAGCGTCACCCCCTGTACTGACAGTGTATCACCTGTTACCTCCAGCATCACCCCGTATACTGACACAGTGTATCACCTGTTACCTCCAGCGTCACCCTGTATACTGACACAGTGTATCACCTGTTACCTCCAGCGTCACCCTGTATACTGACACAGTGTATCACCTGTTACCTCCAGCGTCACCCTGTATACTGACAGTGTATCACTTGTTACCTCCAGCGTCACCCCATATACTGACACAGTGTATCACCTGTTACCTCCAGAGTCACCCTGTATACTGACACAGTGTATCACCTGTTACCTCCAGCGTCACCCCATATACTGACACAGTGTATCACCTGTTACCTCCAGCGTCATCCTGTATACTGACACAGTGTATCACCTGTTACCTCCAGCCTCACCCTGTATACTGACACAGTGTATCACCTGTTACCGCCAGCGTCACCCCGTATACTGACACTGTGTATCACCTGTTACCTCCAGCGTCACCCCATATACTGACACAGTGTATCACCTGTTACCTCCAGCGTCATCCTGTATACTGACACAGTGTATAACCTGTTACCTCCAGCGTCATCCCGTATACTGACACAGTGTATCACCTGTTACCTTCAGCGTCACCCCGTATACTGACACTGTGTATCACCTGTTACCTCCAGCGTCACCCTGTATACTGACAGTGTATAACCTGTTACCTCCAGCGTCATCCTGTATACTGACACAGTGTATAACCTGGTGCCTCCAGCGTCACCCTGTATACTGACACTGTATATCACCTGTTACCTCCAGCGTCTCCCCGTATACCAACACAGTGTATCACCTGATACCTCCAGCCTCACCCTGTATACCGACACAGTGTATCACCTGTTACCTCCAGCGTCACCCCGTATACTGACAGTGTATCACCAGTTACCTCCAGCATTACCCCGTATAGTGACACAGTGTATAACCTGTAACCTCCAGCATCACCCCGTATACTGACACAGTGTATCACCTGTTACCTCCAGCATCACCTCGTATACTGACAGTGTATCACCTGTTACCTCCAGCGTCACCCCGTATACTGACAGTGTATCACCTATTACCTCCAGCGTCACCCCGTATACTGACACAGTGTATCACCTGTTACCTCCAGCGTCTCCCCGTATACTGACACAGTGTATCACCTGTTACCTCCAGCGTCACCCCGTATACTGACAGTGTATCACCTGTTACCTCCAGCGTCTCCCCGTATACTGACACAGTGTATCACCTGTTACCTCCAGCATCACCCCGTATACTGACAGTGTATCACCAGTTACCTCCAGCATTACCCCGTATAGTGACACAGTGTATAACCTGTAACCTCCAGCATCACCCCGTATACTGACACAGTGTATCACCTGTTACCTCCAGCATCACCCCGTATACTGACACAGTGTATCACCTGTTACCTCCAGCGTCACCCCGTATACTGACACAGTGTATCACCTGTTACCTCCAGCGTCACCCCGTATACTGACACAGTGTATCACCTATTACCTCCAGCGTCACCCCGTATACTGACACAGTGTATCACCTGTTACCTCCAGCGTCACCCCGTATACTGACACAGTGTATCACCTGTTACCTCCAGCGTCTCCCCGTATACTGACACAGTGTATCACCTGTTACCTCCAGCGTCACCCCGTATACTGACAGTGTATCACCTGTTACCTCCAGCGTCTCCCCGTATACTGACACAGTGTATCACCTGTTACCTCCAGCGTCACCCCGTATACTGACAGTGTATCACCTGTTACCTCCAGCGTCACCCCGTATACTGACACAGTGTATCACCTGTTATCTCCAGCGTCTCCCCGTATACTGACACAGTGTATCACCTGTTACCTCCAGCATCACCCCGTATACTGACAGTGTATCACCTGTTACCTCCAGCGTCACCCCGTATACTGACAGTGTATCACCTGTTACTTCCAGCGTCACCCCGTATACTGACACAGTGTATCACCTGTTACCTCCAGCGTCACCCCGTATACTGACAGTGTATCACCTGTTACCTCCAGCGTCACCCCGTATACTGACAGTGTATCACCTGTTACCTCCAGCGTCACCCCGTATACTGACAGTGTATCACCTGTTACCTCCAGCGTCACCCCGTATACTGACACAGTGTATCACCTGTTACCTCCAGCGTCACCCCGTATACTGACAGTGTATCACTCTTACCTCCAGCGTCACCCCGTATACTGACACAGTGTATCACCTGTTACCTCCAGCGTCACCCCGTATACTGACACAGTGTATCACCTGTTACCTTCAGCGTCACCCCGTATACTGACACAGTGCATCACCTGTTACCTCCAGCGTCACCCCGTATACTGACACAGTGCATCACCTGTTACCTCCAGCGTCACCCTGTATACTGACACAGTGTATCACCTGTTACCTCCAGCGTCACCCTGTATACTGACAGTGTATCACCTGTTACCTCCAGCGTCATCCTGTATACTGACACCGTGTATAACCTGTTGACTCCAGCGTCACCCCGTATACTGACACTGTATATCACCTGTTACCTCCAGCGTCTCCCCGTATACCGACACAGCGTGACACCTGATACCTCCAGCCTCACCCTGTATACTGACACAGTGTATCACCTGTTACTTCCAGCGTCACCCCGTATACTGACAGTGTATCACCTGTTACCTCCAGCGTCACCCCGTATACTGACACAGTGTATCACCTGTTACCTCCAGCGTCACCCCGTATACTGACAGTGTATCACTCTTACCTCCAGCGTCACCCCGTATACTGACACAGTGTATCACCTGTTACCTCCAGCATCACCCCGTATACTGACACAGTGCATCACCTGTTACCTCCAGCGTCACCCGTATACTGACACAGTGCATCACCTGTTACCTCCAGCGTCACCCCGTATACTGACACAGTGCATCACCTGTTACCTCCAGCGTCACCCTGTATACTGACACAGTGTATCACCTGTTACCTCCAGCGTCATCCTGTATACTGACACAGTGTATAACCTGTTGCCTCCAGCGTCACCCCGTATACTGACACTGTATATCACCTGTTACCTCCAGCGTCTCCCCGTATACCAACACAGCGTATCACCTGATACCTCCAGCCTCACCCTGTATACTGACACAGTGTATCACCTGTTACCTCCAGCGTCACCCCGTATACTGACAGTGTATCACCAGTTACCTCCAGCATTACCCCGTATAGTGACAGTGTATAACCTGTAACCTCCAGCATCACCCCGTATACTGACAGTGTATCACCTGTTACCTCCAGCATCACCCCGTATACTGACACAGTGTATCACCTGTTACCTCCAGCATCACCCCGTATACTGACACAGTGTATCACCTGTTACCTCCAGCGTCACCCCGCATACTGACAGTGTATCACCTGTTACCTCCAGCGTCACCCCGTATACTGACACAGTGTAGCACCTGTTACCTCCAGCGTCACCCCGTATACTGACACAGTGTAGCACCTGTTACCTCCAGCGTCACCCCGTATACTGACACAGTGTATCACCTGTTACCTCCAGCGTCACTCCGTATACTGACACAGTGTATCACCTGTTACCTCCAGCGTCACCCCGTATACTGACACAGTGTATCACCTGTTACCTCCAGCGTCACCCCGTATACTGACACAGTGTATCACCTGTTACCTCCAGCGTCACCCCGTATACTGACACAGTGTATCACCTGTTACCTCCAGCGTCACTCCGTATACTGACACAGTGTATCACCTGTTACCTCCAGCGTCACCCCGTATACTGACACAGTGTATCACCTGTTACCTCCAGCATCACCCCGTATACTGACAGTGTATCACTCTTACCTCCAGCGTCACCCCGTATACTGACAGTGTTTCACCTGTTACCTCCAGCATCACCCCGTATACTGACAGTGTATCACTCTTACCTCCAGCGTCACCCCGTATACTGACACAGTGTATCACCTGTTACCTCCAGCGTCACCCCGTATACTGACACAGTGTATCACCTGTTACTTCCAGCGTCACCCCGTATACTGACACAGTGTATCACCTGTTACCTCCAGCGTCACCCCGTATACTGACACAGTGTATTACCTGTTACTTCCAGCGTCACCCCGTATACTGACACAGTGTATCACCTGTTACCTCCAGCGTCACCCCGTATACTGACACAGTGTATCACCTGTTACTTCCAGCATCACCCCGTATACTGACACAGTGTATCAACTGTTACTTACAGCGTCACCCTGTATACTGACACAGCGTCTCACCTGATACCTCCAGCGTCACCCCGTATACTGACACAGCGTATCACCTGTTACCTCCAGCGTCACCCCGTATACTGACACAGCGTATCACCTGTTACCTCCAGCGTCACCCCGTATACTGACACAGCGTATCACCTGATACCTCCAGCGTCACCCCGTATACTGACAGTGTATCACCTGGTACCTCCAGCGTCACCCCGTATGCTGACACAGTGTATCACCTGTTACCTCCAGCATCACCCCGTATACTGACACAGTGTATCACCTGTTACTTCCAGCGTCACCCCGTATACTGACACAGTGTATCAACTGTTACTTACAGCGTCACCCCGTATACTGACACAGCGTCTCACCTGATACCTCCAGCGTCACCCCGTATACTGACACAGTGTATCACTTACCTCCAGCGTCACCCTGTATACTGACACAGTGTATCACCTGTTACCTCCAGCGTCATCCTGTATACTGACACAGTGTATAACCTGTTGCCTCCAGCGTCACCCCGTATACTGACACTGTATATCACCTGTTACCTCCAGCGTCTCCCCGTATACCAACACAGCGTATCACCTGATACCTCCAGCCTCACCCTGTATACTGACACAGTGTATCACCTGTTACCTCCAGCGTCACCCCGTATACTGACAGTGTATCACCAGTTACCTCCAGCATTACCCCGTATAGTGACAGTGTATAACCTGTAACCTCCAGCATCACCCCGTATACTGACAGTGTATCACCTGTTACCTCCAGCATCACCCCGTATACTGACACAGTGTATCACCTGTTACCTCCAGCATCACCCCGTATACTGACACAGTGTATCACCTGTTACCTCCAGCGTCACCCCGCATACTGACAGTGTATCACCTGTTACCTCCAGCGTCACCCCGTATACTGACACAGTGTAGCACCTGTTACCTCCAGCGTCACCCCGTATACTGACACAGTGTAGCACCTGTTACCTCCAGCGTCACCCCGTATACTGACACAGTGTATCACCTGTTACCTCCAGCGTCACTCCGTATACTGACACAGTGTATCACCTGTTACCTCCAGCGTCACCCCGTATACTGACACAGTGTATCACCTGTTACCTCCAGCGTCACCCCGTATACTGACACAGTGTATCACCTGTTACCTCCAGCGTCACCCCGTATACTGACACAGTGTATCACCTGTTACCTCCAGCGTCACTCCGTATACTGACACAGTGTATCACCTGTTACCTCCAGCGTCACCCCGTATACTGACACAGTGTATCACCTGTTACCTCCAGCATCACCCCGTATACTGACAGTGTATCACTCTTACCTCCAGCGTCACCCCGTATACTGACAGTGTTTCACCTGTTACCTCCAGCATCACCCCGTATACTGACAGTGTATCACTCTTACCTCCAGCGTCACCCCGTATACTGACACAGTGTATCACCTGTTACCTCCAGCGTCACCCCGTATACTGACACAGTGTATCACCTGTTACTTCCAGCGTCACCCCGTATACTGACACAGTGTATCACCTGTTACCTCCAGCGTCACCCCGTATACTGACACAGTGTATTACCTGTTACTTCCAGCGTCACCCCGTATACTGACACAGTGTATCACCTGTTACCTCCAGCGTCACCCCGTATACTGACACAGTGTATCACCTGTTACTTCCAGCGTCACCCCGTATACTGACACAGTGTATCAACTGTTACTTACAGCGTCACCCTGTATACTGACACAGCGTCTCACCTGATACCTCCAGCGTCACCCCGTATACTGACACAGCGTATCACCTGTTACCTCCAGCGTCACCCCGTATACTGACACAGCGTATCACCTGTTACCTCCAGCGTCACCCCGTATACTGACACAGTGTATCACCTGTTACCTCCAGCGTCACCCCATATACTGACACAGTGTATCACCTGTTACCTCCAGCGTCACCCCGTATACTGACACAGTGTATCACCTGTTACCTCCAGCGTCACCCCGTATACTGACAGTGTATCACCTGTTACCTCCAGCGTCACCCCGTATACTGACAGTGTATCACCTGTTACCTCCAGCGTCACCCCGTATACTGACAGTGTATCACCTGTTACCTCCAGCGTCACCCCGTATACTGACAGTGTATCACTCTTACCTCCAGCGTCACCCCGTATACTGACACAGTGTATCACCTGTTACCTCCAGCGTCACCCCGTATACTGACAGCGTATCACCTGTTACCTCCAGCGTCACCCCGTATACTGACACAGTGTATCACCTGTTACCTCCAGCGTCACTCCGTATACTGACACAGTGTATCACCTGTTACCTCCAGCGTCACCCCGTATACTGACACAGTGTATCACCTGTTACCTCCAGCGTCACCCCGTATACTGACACAGTGTATCACCTGTTACCTCCAGCGTCACCCCGTATACTGACACAGTGTATCACCTGTTACCTCCAGCGTCACTCCGTATACTGACACAGTGTATCACCTGTTACCTCCAGCGTCACCCCGTATACTGACACAGTGTATCACCTGTTACCTCCAGCATCACCCCGTATACTGACAGTGTATCACTCTTACCTCCAGCGTCACCCCGTATACTGACAGTGTTTCACCTGTTACCTCCAGCATCACCCCGTATACTGACAGTGTATCACTCTTACCTCCAGCGTCACCCCGTATACTGACAGTGTATCACCTGTTACCTCCAGCGTCACCCCGTATACTGACACAGTGTATCACCTGTTACCTCCAGCGTCACCCCGTATACTGACACAGTGTATCACCTGTTACCTCCAGCGTCACCCCATATACTGACACAGTGTATCACCTGTTACCTCCAGCGTCACCCCGTATACTGACACAGTGTATCACCTGTTACCTCCAGCGTCACCCCGTATACTGACACAGTGTATCACCTGTTACCTCCAGCGTCACCCCGTATACTGACACAGTGTATCACCTGTTACCTCCAGCGTCACCCCGTATACTGACACAGTGTATCACCTGTTACCTCCAGCGTCACCCCGTATACTGACACAGTGTATCACCTGTTACCTCCAGCGTCACTCCGTATACTGACACAGTGTATCACCTGTTACCTCCAGCGTCACCCAGTATACTGACACAGTGTATCACCTGTTACCTCCAGCGTCACCCCGTATACTGACACAGTGTATCACCTGTTACCTCCAGCGTCACTCCGTATACTGACAGTGTATCACCTGTTACCTCCAGCGTCACCCCGTATACTGACACAGTGTATCACCTGCTACCTCCAGCGTCACCCCGTATACTGACACAGTGTATCACCTGTTACCTCCAGCATCACCCCGTATACTGACAGTGTATCACTCTTACCTCTAGCGTCACCCCGTATACTGACACAGTGTTTCACCTGTTACCTCCAGCATCACCCCGTATACTGACAGTGTATCACTCTTACCTCCAGCGTCACCCCGTATACTGACACAGTGTATCACCTGTTACCTCCAGCGTCACCCCGTATACTGACACAGTGTATCACCTGTTACTTCCAGCGTCACCCCGTATACTGACAGTGTATCACCTGTTACCTCCAGCGTCACCCCGTATACTGACACAGTGTATCACCTGTTACTTCCAGCATCACCCCGTATACTGACACAGTGTATCACCTGTTACTTCCAGCGTCACCCCGTATACTGACACAGTGTATCAACTGTTACTTACAGCGTCACCCCGTATACTGACACAGCGTCTCACCTGATACCTCCAGCGTCACCCCGTATACTGACACAGCGTATCACCTGTTACCTCCAGCGTCACCCCGTATACTGACACAGCGTATCACCTGTTACCTCCAGCGTCACCCCGTATACTGACACAGCGTATCACCTGATACCTCCAGCATCACCCCGTATACTGACAGTGTATCACCTGGTACCTCCAGCGTCACCCCGTATGCTGACACAGTGTATCACTCTTACCTCCAGCGTCACCCCGTATACTGACAGTGTATCACCTGTTACCTCCAGCGTCACCCCGTATACTGACACAGTGTATCACCTGTTACCTCCAGCGTCACCCCGTATACTGACACAGTGTATCACCTGTTACTTCCAGCGTCACCCCGTATACTGACACAGTGTATCACCTGTTACTTCCAGCGTCACCCCGTATACTGACAGTGTATCACCTGTTACCTCCAGCGTCACCCCGTATACTGACAGTGTATCACCTGTTACCTCCAGCGTCACCCCGTATACTGACAGTGTATCACCTGTTACCTCCAGCGTCATCCTGTATACTGACACAGTGTATAACCTGTTGCCTCCAGCGTCACCCCGTATACTGACACTGTATATCACCTGTTACCTCCAGCGTCTCCCCGTATACCAACACAGCGTATCACCTGATACCTCCAGCCTCACCCTGTATACTGACACAGTGTATCACCTGTTACCTCCAGCGTCACCCCGTATACTGACAGTGTATCACCAGTTACCTCCAGCATTACCCCGTATAGTGACAGTGTATAACCTGTAACCTCCAGCATCACCCCGTATACTGACAGTGTATCACCTGTTACCTCCAGCATCACCCCGTATACTGACACAGTGTATCACCTGTTACCTCCAGCGTCACCCCGTATACTGACACAGTGTATCACCTGTTACCTCCAGCGTCACCCCGTATACTGACACAGTGTATCACCTATTACCTCCAGCGTCACCCCGTATACTGACACAGTGTATCACCTGTTACCTCCAGCGTCACCCCGTATACTGACAGCGTATCACCTGTTACCTCCAGCGTCACCCCGTATACTGACAGTGTATCACCTGTTACCTCCAGCGTCACCCCGTATACTGACAGTGTATCACCTGTTACCTCCAGCGTCTCCCCGTATACTGACACAGTGTATCACCTGTTACCTCCAGCATCACCCCGTATACTGACACAGTGTATCACCTGTTACCTCCAGCATCACCCCGTATACTGACAGTGTATCACCTGTTACCTCCAGCGTCACCCCGTATACTGACACAGTGTATCACCTGTTACCTCCAGCGTCACCCCGTATACTGACACAGTGTATCACCTGTTACCTCCAGCGTCACCCCGTATACTGACAGTGTATCACCTGTTACCTCCAGCGTCACCCCGTATACTGACACAGTGTATCACCTGTTACCTCCAGCGTCACCCCGTATACTGACAGTGTATCACCTGTTACTTCCAGCGTCACCCCGTATACTGACAGTGTATCACCTGTTACCTCCAGCGTCACCCCGTATACTGACACAGTGTATCACCTGTTACCTCCAGCGTCACCCCGTATACTGACAGTGTATCACTCTTACCTCCAGCGTCACCCCGTATACTGACACAGTGTATCACCTGTTACCTCCAGCGTCACCCCGTATACTGACAGCGTATCACCTGTTACCTCCAGCGTCACCCCGTATACTGACAGCGTATCACCTGTTACCTCCAGCGTCACCCCGTATACTGACACAGTGTATCACCTGTTACCTCCAGCGTCACCCCGTATACTGACAGTGTATCACCTGTTACCTCCAGCGTCACCCCGTATACTGACACAGTGTAGCACCTGTTACCTCCAGCGTCACCCCGTATACTGACACAGTGTAGCACCTGTTACCTCCAGCGTCACCCCGTATACTGACACAGTGTATCACCTGTTACCTCCAGCGTCACTCCGTATACTGACACAGTGTATCACCTGTTACCTCCAGCGTCACCCCGTATACTGACACAGTGTATCACCTGTTACCTCCAGCATCACCCCGTATACTGACACAGTGTATCACCTGTTACCTCCAGCGTCACCCCGTATACTGACACAGTGTATCACCTGTTACCTCCAGCGTCACCCCGTATACTGACACAGTGTATCACCTGTTACCTCCAGCATCACCCCGTATACTGACAGTGTATCACTCTTACCTCCAGCGTCACCCCGTATACTGACAGTGTTTCACCTGTTACCTCCAGCATCACCCCGTATACTGACAGTGTATCACTCTTACCTCCAGCGTCACCCCGTATACTGACACAGTGTATCACCTGTTACCTCCAGCGTCAACCCGTATACTGACACAGTGTATCACCTGTTACTTCCAGCGTCACCCCGTATACTGACACAGTGTATCACCTGTTACCTCCAGCGTCACCCCGTATACTGACACAGTGTATTACCTGTTACTTCCAGCGTCACCCCGTATACTGACACAGTGTATCACCTGTTACCTCCAGCATCACCCCGTATACTGACACAGTGTATCACCTGTTACCTCCAGCGTCACCCCGTATACTGACACAGTGTATCACCTGTTACCTCCAGCGTCACCCCGTATACTGACACAGTGTATCACCTGTTACCTCCAGCATCACCCCGTATACTGACAGTGTATCACTCTTACCTCCAGCGTCACCCCGTATACTGACAGTGTTTCACCTGTTACCTCCAGCATCACCCCGTATACTGACAGTGTATCACTCTTACCTCCAGCGTCACCCCGTATACTGACACAGTGTATCACCTGTTACCTCCAGCGTCAACCCGTATACTGACACAGTGTATCACCTGTTACTTCCAGCGTCACCCCGTATACTGACACAGTGTATCACCTGTTACCTCCAGCGTCACCCCGTATACTGATACAGTGTATTACCTGTTACTTCCAGCGTCACCCCGTATACTGACACAGTGTATCACCTGTTACCTCCAGCGTCACCCCGTATACTGACACAGTGTATCACCTGTTACTTCCAGCGTCACCCCGTATACTGACACAGTGTATCAACTGTTACTTACAGCGTCACCCTGTATACTGACACAGCGTCTCACCTGATACCTCCAGCGTCACCCCGTATACTGACACAGCGTGTCACCTGTTACCTCCAGCGTCACCCCGTATACTGACACAGCGTATCACCTGTTACCTCCAGCGTCACCCCGTATACTGACACAGCGTATCACCTGATACCTCCAGCGTCACCCCGTATACTGACAGTGTATCACCTGGTACCTCCAGCGTCACCCCGTATGCTGACACAGTGTATCACTCTTACCTCCAGCGTCACCCCGTATACTGACAGTGTATCACCTGTTACCTCCAGCGTCACCCCGTATACTGACACACTGTATCACCTGTTACTTCCAGCGTCACCCCGTATACTGACAGTGTATCACCTGTTACCTCCAGCGTCACCCCGTATACTGACAGTGTATCACCTGTTACCTCCAGCGTCACCCCGTATACTGACAGTGTATCACTCTTACCTCCAGCGTCACCCCGTATACTGACACAGTGTATCACCTGTTACCTCCAGCGTCACCCCGTATACTGACAGCGTATCACCTGTTACCTCCAGCGTCACCCCGTATACTGACAGTGTATCACCTGTTACCTCCAGCGTCACCCCGTATACTGACACAGTGTATCACCTGTTACCTCCAGCGTCACCCCGTATACTGACACAGTGTATCACCTGTTACCTCCAGCGTCACCCCGTAAACTGACACAGTGTATCACCTGTTACCTCCAGCGTCACCCCGTATACTGACACAGTGTATCACCTGTTACCTCCAGCGTCACCCCGTATACTGACAGTGTATCACTCTTACCTCCAGCGTCACCCCGTATACTGACACAGTGTATCACCTGTTACCTCCAGCGTCACCCCGTATACTGACAGCGTATCACCTGTTACCTCCAGCGTCACCCCGTATACTGACACAGTGTATCACCTGTTACCTCCAGCGTCACCCCGTATACTGACACAGTGTATCACCTGTTACCTCCAGCGTCACCCCGTATACTGACACAGTGTATCACCTGTTACCTCCAGCGTCACCCCGTATACTGACACAGTGTATCACCTGTTACCTCCAGCGTCACCCCGTAAACTGACACAGTGTATCACCTGTTACCTCCAGCTTCACCCCGTATACTGACAGTGTATCACCTGTTACCTCCAGCGTCACCCCGTATACTGACAGTGTATCACTCTTACCTCCAGCGTCACCCCGTATACTGACAGTGTATCACCTGTTACCTCCAGCGTCACCCCGTATACTGACAGCGTATCACCTGTTACCTCCAGCGTCACCCCGTATACTGACACAGTGTATCACCTGTTACCTCCAGCGTCACCCCGTATACTGACACAGTGTATCACCTGTTACCTCCAGCGTCACCCCGTATACTGACAGTGTATCACCTGTTACCTCCAGCGTCACCCCGTATACTGACAGTGTATCACCTGTTACCTCCAGCGTCACCCCGTATACTGACAGTGTATCACTCTTACCTCCAGCGTCACCCCGTATACTGACACAGTGTATCACCTGTTACCTCCAGCGTCACCCCGTATACTGACACAGTGTATCACCTGTTACTTCCAGCGTCACCCCGTATACTGACACAGTGTATCAACTGTTACTTACAGCGTCACCCTGTATACTGACACAGCGTCTCACCTGATACCTCCAGCGTCACCCCGTATACTGACACAGCGTATCACCTGTTACCTCCAGCGTCACCCCGTATACTGACACAGCGTATCACCTGTTACCTCCAGCGTCACCCCGTATACTGACACAGCGTATCACCTGATACCTCCAGCGTCACCCCGTATACTGACAGTGTATCACCTGGTACCTCCAGCGTCACCCCGTATGCTGACACAGTGTATCACTCTTACCTCCAGCGTCACCCCGTATACTGACAGTGTATCACCTGTTACCTCCAGCGTCACCCCGTATACTGACACAGTGTATCACCTGTTACTTCCAGCGTCACCCCGTATACTGACAGTGTATCACCTGTTACCTCCAGCGTCACCCCGTATACTGACAGTGTATCACCTGTTACCTCCAGCGTCACCCCGTATACTGACAGTGTATCACTCTTACCTCCAGCGTCACCCCGTATACTGACACAGTGTATCACCTGTTACCTCCAGCGTCACCCCGTATACTGACAGCGTATCACCTGTTACCTCCAGCGTCACCCCGTATACTGACAGTGTATCACCTGTTACCTCCAGCGTCACCCCGTATACTGACAGTGTATCACCTGTTACCTCCAGCGTCACCCCGTATACTGACACAGTGTATCACCTGTTACCTCCAGCGTCACCCCGTAAACTGACACAGTGTATCACCTGTTACCTCCAGCGTCACCCCGTATACTGACACAGTGTATCACCTGTTACCTCCAGCGTCACCCCGTATACTGACAGTGTATCACTCTTACCTCCAGCGTCACCCCGTATACTGACACAGTGTATCACCTGTTACCTCCAGCGTCACCCCGTATACTGACAGCGTATCACCTGTTACCTCCAGCGTCACCCCGTATACTGACACAGTGTATCACCTGTTACCTCCAGCGTCACCCCGTATACTGACACAGTGTATCACCTGTTACCTCCAGCGTCACCCCGTATACTGACACAGTGTATCACCTGTTACCTCCAGCGTCACCCCGTAAACTGACACAGTGTATCACCTGTTACCTCCAGCGTCACCCCGTATACTGACACAGTGTATCACCTGTTACCTCCAGCGTCACCCCGTATACTGACAGTGTATCACTCTTACCTCCAGCGTCACCCTGTATACTGACACAGTGTATCACCTGTTACCTCCAGCGTCACCCCGTATACTGACAGCGTATCACCTGTTACCTCCAGCGTCACCCCGTATACTGACACAGTGTATCACCTGTTACCTCCAGCGTCACCCCGTATACTGACACAGTGTATCACCTGTTACCTCCAGCGTCACCCCGTATACTGACACAGTGTATCACCTGTTACCTCCAGCGTCACCCCGTATACTGACACAGTGTATCACCTGTTACCTCCAGCGTCACCCCGTATACTGACACAGTGTATCACCTGTTACCTCCAGCGTCACCCCGTATACTGACACAGTGTATCACCTGTTACCTCCAGCGTCACCCCGTAAACTGACACAGTGTATCACCTGTTACCTCCAGCGTCACCCCGTATACTGACACAGTGTATCACCTGTTACCTCCAGCGTCACCCCGTATACTGACAGTGTATCACTCTTACCTCCAGCGTCACCCTGTATACTGACACAGTGTATCACCTGTTACCTCCAGCGTCACCCCGTATACTGACAGCGTATCACCTGTTACCTCCAGCGTCACCCCGTATACTGACACAGTGTATCACCTGTTACCTCCAGCGTCACCCCGTATACTGACACAGTGTATCACCTGTTACCTCCAGCGTCACCCCGTATACTGACACAGTGTATCACCTGTTACCTCCAGCGTCACCCCGTATACTGACACAGTGTATCACCTGTTACCTCCAGCGTCACCCCGTATACTGACACAGTGTATCACCTGTTACCTCCAGCGTCACCCCGTATACTGACACAGTGTATCACCTGTTACCTCCAGCGTCACTCCGTATACTGACAGTGTATCACCTGTTACCTCCAGCGTCACCCAGTATACTGACACAGTGTATCACCTGTTACCTCCAGCGTCACCCCGTATACTGACAGTGTATCACCTGTTACCTCCAGCGTCACTCCGTATACTGACAGTGTATCACCTGTTACCTCCAGCGTCACCCCGTATACTGACACAGTGTATCACCTGCTACCTCCAGCGTCACCCCGTATACTGACACAGTATCACCTGTTACCTCCAGCATCACCCCGTATACTGACAGTGTATCACTCTTACCTCTAGCGTCACCCCGTATACTGACACAATGTTTCACCTGTTACCTCCAGCATCACCCCGTATACTGACAGTGTATCACTCTTACCTCCAGCGTCACCCCGTATACTGACACAGTGTATCACCTGTTACCTCCAGCGTCACCCCGTATACTGACACAGTGTATCACCTGTTACTTCCAGCGTCACCCCGTATACTGACAGTGTATCACCTGTTACCTCCAGCGTCACCCCGTATACTGACACAGTGTATCACCTGTTACTTCCAGCGTCACCCCGTATACTGACACAGTGTATCACCTGTTACTTACAGCGTCACCCCGTATACTGACACAGCGTCTCACCTGATACCTCCAGCGTCACCCCGTATACTGACACAGCGTATCACCTGTTACCTCCAGCGTCACCCCGTATACTGACACAGCGTATCACCTGTTACCTCCAGCGTCACCCCGTATACTGACACAGCGTATCACCTGATACCTCCAGCATCACCCCGTATACTGACAGTGTATCACCTGGTACCTCCAGCGTCACCCCGTATGCTGACACAGTGTATCACTCTTACCTCCAGCGTCACCCCGTATACTGACAGTGTATCACCTGTTACCTCCAGCGTCACCCCGTATACTGACACAGTGTATCACCTGTTACCTCCAGCGTCACCCCGTATACTGACACAGTGTATAACCTGTTACTTCCAGCGTCACCCCGTATACTGACACAGTGTATCACCTGTTACTTCCAGCGTCACCCCGTATACTGACAGTGTATCACCTGTTACCTCCAGCGTCACCCCGTATACTGACAGTGTATCACCTGTTACCTCCAGCGTCACCCCGTATACTGACAGTGTATCACCTGTTACCTCCAGCGTCACCCCGTATACTGACACAGTGTATCACCTGTTACCTCCAGCGTCACCCCGTATACTGACAGCGTATCACCTGTTACCTCCAGCGTCACCCCGTATACTGACAGCGTATCACCTGTTACCTCCAGCGTCACCCCGTATACTGACACAGTGTGTCACCTGTTACCTCCAGCGTCACCCCGTATACTGACACAGTGTATCACCTGTTACCTCCAGCGTCACCCCGTAAACTGACAGTGTATCACCTGTTACCTCCAGCGTCACCCGTATACTGACACAGTGTATCACCTGTTACCTCCAGCGTCACCCCGTATGCTGACAGTGTATCACCTGTTACCTCCAGCGTCACCCCGTATACTGACACAGTGTATCACCTATTACCTCCAGCGTCACCCCGTATACTGACACAGTGTATCACCTGTTACCTCCAGCGTCTCCCCGTAGACTGACAGTGTATCACCTGTTACCTCCAGCGTCACCCCGTAAACTGACAGTGTATCACTCTTACCTCCAGCGTCACCCCGTATACTGACACAGTGTATCACCTGTTACCTCCAGCGTCACCCCGTATACTGACACAGTGTATCACCTGTTACCTCCAGCATCACCCCGTATACTGACAGTGTATCAACTGTTACTTACAGCGTCACCCCGTATACTGACACAGCGTCTCACCTGATACCTCCAGCGTCACCCCGTATACTGACACAGCGTATCACCTGTTACCTCCAGCGTCACCCCGTATACTGACACAGCGTATCACCTGATACCTCCAGCGTCACCCCGTATACTGACAGTGTATCACCTGGTACCTCCAGCGTCACCCCGTATGCTGACACAGTGTATTACTCTTACCTCCAGCGTCACCCCGTATACTGACAGTGTATCACCTGTTACCTCCAGCGTCACCCCGTATACTGACACAGTGTATCACCTGTTACCTCCAGCGTCACCCCGTATACTGACAGTGTATCACCTGTTACTTCCAGCGTCACCCCGTATACTGACAGTGTATCACCTGTTACCTCCAGCGTCACCCCGTATACTGACAGTGTATCACCTGTTACCTCCAGCGTCACCCCGTATACTGACAGTGTATCAATCTTACCTCCAGCGTCACCCCGAATACTGACACAGTGTATCCCCTGTTACCTCCAGCGTCACCCCGTATACTGACAGCGTATCACCTGTTACCTCCAGCGTCACCCCATATACTGACAGTGTATCACCTGTTACCTCCAGCGTCACCCCGTATACTGTCACAGTGTATCACCTGTTACCTCCAGCGTCACCCCGTATACTGACAGTGTATCACCTGTTACCTCCAGCGTCACTCCGTATACTGACACAGTGTATCACCTGTTACCTCCAGCGTCACCCCGTATACTGACAGTGTATCACCTGTTACCTCCAGCGTCTCCCCGTATACTGACAGTGTATCACCTGTTACCTCCAGCGTCACCCCGTAAACTGACAGTGTATCACTCTTACCTCCAGCGTCACCCCGTATACTGACAGTGTATCACTCTTACCTCCAGCGTCACCCCGTATACTGACACAGTGTATCACCTGTTACCTCCAGCGTCACCCCGTATACTGACACAGTGTATCACCTGTTACCTCCAGCATCACTCCATATACTGACAGTGTATCACTCTTACCTCCAGCGTCACCCCGTATACTGACAGTGTATCACCTGTTACCTCCAGCATCACCCCGTATACTGACAGTGTATCACCTGTTACCTCCAGCGTCACCCCGTATACTGACACAGTGTATCACCTGTTACCTCCAGCGTCACCCCGTATACTGTCAGTGTATCACCTATTACCTCCAGCGTCACCCCGTATACTGACACAGTGTATCACCTGTTACCTCCAGCGTCACCCCGTATACTGACACAGTGTATCACCTGTTATCTCCAGCGTCTCCCCGTATACTGACAGTGTATCACCTGTTACCTCCAGCATCACCCCGTATACTGACAGTGTATCACCTGTTACCTCCAGCGTCACCCCGTATACTGACACAGTGTATCACCTGTTACCTCCAGCGTCACCCCGTATACTGACAGTGTATCACCTGTTACCTCCAGCGTCACCCCGTATACTGACACAGTGTATCACCTGTTACCTCCAGCGTCACCCCGTATACTGACACAGTGTATCACCTGTTACCTCCAGCGTCACCCCGTATACTGACAGTGTATCACCTGTTACCTCCAGCGTCACCCCGTATACTGACAGTGTATCACCTGTTACTTCCAGCGTCACCCCGTATACTGACAGTGTATCACCTGTTACCTCTAGCGTCACCCCGTATACTGACACAGTGTATCACCTGTTACTTCCAGCGTCACCCCGTATTCTGACACAGTGTATCAACTGTTACTTACAGCGTCACCCTGTATACTGACACAGCGTCTCACCAGATACCTCCAGCGTCACCCCGTATACTGACACAGCGTATCACCTGTTACCTCCAGCGTCACCCCGTATACTGACACAGCGTATCACCTGTTACCTCCAGCGTCACCCCGTATACTGACACAGCGTATCACCTGATACCTCCAGCGTCACCCCGTATACTGACAGTGTATCACCTGGTACCTCCAGCGTCACCCCGTATGCTGACACAGTGTATCACTCTTACCTCCAGCGTCACCCCGTATACTGACAGTGTATCACCTGTTACCTCCAGCGTCACCCCGTATACTGACACAGTGTATCACCTGTTACTTCCAGCGTCACCCCGTATACTGACAGTGTATCACCTGTTACCTCCAGCGTCACCCCGTATACTGACAGTGTATCACCTGTTACCTCCAGCGTCACCCCGTATACTGACAGTGTATCACTCTTACCTCCAGCGTCACCCCGTATACTGACACAGTGTATCACCTGTTACCTCCAGCGTCACCCCGTATACTGACAGCGTATCACCTGTTACCTCCAGCGTCACCCCGTATACTGACAGTGTATCACCTGTTACCTCCAGCGTCACCCCGTATACTGACAGTGTATCACCTGTTACCTCCAGCGTCACCCCGTATACTGACACAGTGTATCACCTGTTACCTCCAGCGTCACCCCGTAAACTGACACAGTGTATCACCTGTTACCTCCAGCGTCACCCCGTATACTGACACAGTGTATCACCTGTTACCTCCAGCGTCACCCCGTATACTGACAGTGTATCACTCTTACCTCCAGCGTCACCCCGTATACTGACAGTGTATCACCTGTTACCTCCAGCGTCACCCCGTATACTGACAGCGTATCACCTGTTACCTCCAGCGTCACCCCGTATACTGACACAGTGTATCACCTGTTACCTCCAGCGTCACCCCGTATACTGACACAGTGTATCACCTGTTACCTCCAGCGTCACCCCGTATACTGACACAGTGTATCACCTGTTACCTCCAGCGTCACCCCGTAAACTGACACAGTGTATCACCTGTTACCTCCAGCGTCACCCCGTATACTGACAGTGTATCACCTGTTACTTCCAGCGTCACCCCGTATACTGACAGTGTATCACCTGTTACCTCCAGCGTCACCCCGTATACTGACACAGTGTATCACCTGTTACCTCCAGCGTCACCCCGTATACTGACACAGTGTATCACCTGTTACCTCCAGCGTCACTCCGTATACTGACACAGTGTATCACCTGTTACCTCCAGCGTCACCCAGTATACTGACACAGCGTATCACCTGTTACCTCCAGCGTCACCCCGTATACTGACACAGCGTATCACCTGATACCTCCAGCGTCACCCCGTATACTGACAGTGTATCACCTGGTACCTCCAGCGTCACCCCGTATGCTGACACAGTGTATTACTCTTACCTCCAGCGTCACCCCGTATACTGACACAGTGTATCACCTGTTACCTCCAGCGTCACCCCGTATACTGACACAGTGTATCACCTGTTACCTCCAGCGTCACCCCGTATACTGACAGTGTATCACCTGTTACTTCCAGCGTCACCCCGTATACTGACAGTGTATCACCTGTTACCTCCAGCGTCACCCCGTATACTGACAGTGTATCACCTGTTACCTCCAGCGTCACCCCGTATACTGACAGTGTATCAATCTTACCTCCAGCGTCACCCCGAATACTGACACAGTGTATCCCCTGTTACCTCCAGCGTCACCCCGTATACTGACAGCGTATCACCTGTTACCTCCAGCGTCACCCCATATACTGACAGTGTATCACCTGTTACCTCCAGCGTCACCCCGTATACTGTCACAGTGTATCACCTGTTACCTCCAGCGTCACCCCGTATACTGACAGTGTATCACCTGTTACCTCCAGCGTCACTCCGTATACTGACACAGTGTATCACCTGTTACCTCCAGCGTCACCCCGTATACTGACACAGTGTATCACCTGTTACCTCCAGCGTCTCCCCGTATACTGACAGTGTATCACCTGTTACCTCCAGCGTCACCCCGTAAACTGACAGTGTATCACTCTTACCTCCAGCGTCACCCCGTATACTGACAGTGTATCACTCTTACCTCCAGCGTCACCCCGTATACTGACACAGTGTATCACCTGTTACCTCCAGCGTCACCCCGTATACTGACACAGTGTATCACCTGTTACCTCCAGCATCACTCCATATACTGACAGTGTATCACTCTTACCTCCAGCGTCACCCCGTATACTGACAGTGTATCACCTGTTACCTCCAGCATCACCCCGTATACTGACAGTGTATCACCTGTTACCTCCAGCGTCACCCCGTATACTGACACAGTGTATCACCTGTTACCTCCAGCGTCACCCCGTATACTGTCAGTGTATCACCTATTACCTCCAGCGTCACCCCGTATACTGACACAGTGTATCACCTGTTACCTCCAGCGTCACCCCGTATACTGACACAGTGTATCACCTGTTATCTCCAGCGTCTCCCCGTATACTGACAGTGTATCACCTGTTACCTCCAGCATCACCCCGTATACTGACAGTGTATCACCTGTTACCTCCAGCGTCACCCCGTATACTGACACAGTGTATCACCTGTTACCTCCAGCGTCACCCCGTATACTGACAGTGTATCACCTGTTACCTCCAGCGTCACCCCGTATACTGACACAGTGTATCACCTGTTACCTCCAGCGTCACCCCGTATACTGACAGTGTATCACCTGTTACCTCCAGCGTCACCCCGTATACTGACAGTGTAACACCTGTTACCTCCAGCGTCACCCCGTATACTGACACAGTGTATCACCTGTTACCTCCAGCGTCACCCCGTATACTGACACAGTGTATCACCTGTTATCTCCAGCGTCTCCCCGTATACTGACAGTGTATCACCTGTTACCTCCAGCATCACCCCGTATACTGACAGTGTATCACCTGTTACCTCCAGCGTCACCCCGTATACTGACACAGCGTATCACCTGTTACCTCCAGCGTCACCCCGTATACTGACACAGCGTATCACCTGTTACCTCCAGCGTCACCCCGTATACTGACACAGCGTATCACCTGATACCTCCAGCGTCACCCCGTATACTGACAGTGTATCACCTGGTACCTCCAGCGTCACCCCGTATGCTGACACAGTGTATCACTCTTACCTCCAGCGTCACCCCGTATACTGACAGTGTATCACCTGTTACCTCCAGCGTCACCCCGTATACTGACACAGTGTATCACCTGTTACTTCCAGCGTCACCCCGTATACTGACAGTGTATCACCTGTTACCTCCAGCGTCACCCCGTATACTGACAGTGTATCACCTGTTACCTCCAGCGTCACCCCGTATACTGACAGTGTATCACTCTTACCTCCAGCGTCACCCCGTATACTGACACAGTGTATCACCTGTTACCTCCAGCGTCACCCCGTATACTGACAGCGTATCACCTGTTACCTCCAGCGTCACCCCGTATACTGACAGTGTATCACCTGTTACCTCCAGCGTCACCCCGTATACTGACAGTGTATCACCTGTTACCTCCAGCGTCACCCCGTATACTGACAGCGTATCACCTGTTACCTCCAGCGTCACCCCGTATACTGACAGTGTATCACCTGTTACCTCCAGCGTCACCCCGTATACTGACAGTGTATCACCTGTTACCTCCAGCGTCACC